>NC_081756.1:5664477-5964477 GCF_963082965.1 Carassius carassius
ATTTGAGCTTCATTAAACTGTCTGTGAATGAATCTAAATCTCACTTCAGCTGCTTCAGTTTCTTTCTGCAGTGGAAACATCAGTTTAGTTGATACTGATTTAATTTGATTGGAAACAGTCATATAGTGTCTTCTCTAATTCTTACATTTCATAAGTAAATTTCACTATGCAATAGTCAACTTGAATCATATAAAATGTAATGTCCCAATATAAACTGAGGCCAGTGAAAAGCTGAGTTGTTAGTAATTGTGTAAAACCTCTAGTCACAGAGTCTCTGAGCAGAAACATGAATGTCAAGCTCTGTGTGTAATCATAGAGACAGAGACTACAGTAAAAGTAAAGAGAGAGACTGTCTCTCCTCTGAACACACACTGATCTGATCTGATCTCAGCTTCACTACAGCTTCTGATCTCCATCTATTAATACACTTATGAGGAAATATTGATAGAAACAGCATCACAGTATCATGATCACTGTTATGAACTCAAAATCATTATGAGAAAAATACTGCACTAAATGAAATATCTGGTTTGCTTGTAGTTGGTGTTGATTATTAAAATTGTTTCCTATTATTGGTAACACCTAAATGAAACACTGATTTATATATTCAGTCAACATTTATGTTCTTTAATTCACATATTACACAATTTCATAGTGTTCAACATTTAAATAATTTAAGAGTATCGTAAACTTTCAATATTGTCAAATAGGTTTCTTTATGAGGACGATGATATTAAACTCACCCTTCACTGAGAGAGAAACAGAGCTTGATTGTGTTGAGACTGATCTTCCTTCTATGTGTCCTCTACACCAGTACTGACCCGCATCAGATGATTCAGATCCTTCAATAGTGAGAGTGTCTGTGTTTTCAGTGTAACGCTGAGACACTTGAATGTTTGAGTTTCCTTTCCACCACTCATATTTCCAGTCACTGTGATCAGACTCAATCACACACTTCAGATCGACTTTCTCTCCAGTGAATACAGGACTGTCTGGAGTCACAGTCAGAGTAGATCTGGGTAAAGCTGTGAAGAAAGACAAAAAAACATGAAGAGTCTGAAAAAGCAGTTCAGAGGAATGAATAACTCTGTATTTGTATGACACTATATAGTGTTTTTTTCTTTTCTTTCATAGCTTGTGTGTTTTCCTGGTCGAGTCGGAGTGAAATGCTGTGCTGACAGAGACTCATGAACACTTACTCGTGCACAGAGACCAACGGTCAAGGTCCGGATATTCTTTATAAAATGTTACATTTCGATTTGTTTTTCCACCAAACCCCTGAACACGTGCTGTATCTGAATACAGTGGTGCAGAACGGGGATATTCAGTATATGCAGTGCATAGAGGCTGAAAATATTTAATACAATGTTATAAATAATCTAAAGCTTTGCTGTTAAGAATAATGTAATGAAACATTTTTATTGAAATGTTTTTAGCATTTTTAATGAGTTCAAAATGTATAATAAACTGAGTACGTTGGTGACCGGATGGGGCGTGTCCAGAGATGGGACAAAGTGGAGAATCCTTCAACTTCAAATGAAGAACAACTTTTGGGAGCGACAGCCAATAGGAAAGAAGATGATAGAGCTCATGTGATCGCTCTCCTCTCAGCTCCGGCAGTGAAAATGTTTTATTATCAGCTGGAACAGGTTCATGAAGTAAGATTTTTGGGTATGTGAATGGACTCTAAATTAAATTTTAGAATTCAGAAATTGATAGAAAAATGCACAAAAGGAACAAATGTCTTAAGATGTTTGTCAGGAGCTGTCAGTCATTGAAAATAATTCACTGTGCTGTGATTAGGTCAAATATAGATTATGGTAGTGTAGTTTAAAGTTCTGTGAACAAAACCTTCCTTCAAAAGATAGAAGTAATACAAAATCAAGCTTTGTGGATTGTGTAAAGGGACATCTGTAAAACCATCCAGTTAGACTACTTCTGAAAGATTGTTGGGAATATGAATACAAAGAAATAACAAGCTTTAGTTGGGTAGTAAGGAAACAGCTTGGAGATGAATGGCCATGAAATCCCTGCCATGGTTGTTCCCTATGCCACTAATAGATTTACAAGTTCACAAAGTAATACAAAAACTGGAGATGAACATGCCAACTGAAGCAGTAGATTAACAATATATAATACTATAGTATTATTCGGTGTTATTTATAGATGGGTCTTATGAGGCCTATGAATAGAGAAGAAAACTCTCTGGGCGCAGTATGAGAGAGCAAAGTGATTAACGCTAATATCAGTTCATTTCTGAGTAGTATCTCTATTGCTCAAAAAATAAAGAAGTCACGATATGTTTGTGAATGAGCGTTTGATTTACATTTGACAGGAACTGAGATTATTAACAAGAATACAAACAAGCCACCTTTCGCCAAAAATAGCTTTTTTTAATTCAGAAAAAGACATTTGAGTGATTCAAGTAGATCAAGTAGAGTTGGCTCTTGCTAATTAGTACTGAATATAAAACAATGCTGAACTTTGACAAAGAAGTGTTTATTAAATGTTATATTATATACTATTACAGAGTGGAAATAGTGAATGAGACAATGACTGATCCTGACCTGTCATCTAGTACTTAGTTTGAGAATATCATGACATTCATTTTATTGGTATTTGTATTTCTACAATCTTCCACTTAAGCATGGCAAATATTCCATGAGTTATCTCAATAAGTAAAAATAATAAGAAAAAAACAATGCAGATTAAATTACCTAACTAAAAAGTGAGCAATATTACATGTGTTTGAAGTAAATTACTGTTAAAAAGGTGTTCTACTGTCTGGGGTCAGCCATCAGGAGTTAAAGGCGATGTTATACAACACACTTTTCTGTTTTTCTTTTCAGCCCTGATGAGTTTGTATCCGTCCATACACAAGCTAGTTAATGGGCTTCTGGTCGCTGATTTACAGAAGGTTTTCTGTGGAGTTTGTGTCAGGGCTAGAATACAGGGATCTTGTTTACCCCTCAGTAAATGTGCAGCTGTGTCCTGTCTGAATATAGTGTGACTCGTGCTGTATGAGAACACTTCTGATTGAGTTGGGATGCAACATTAAGGAATAATCTTAATTATACTACAGGCCGTTGAATGCTTGAATCTGATTGGCTGATGAACGTTCTGAGGAGTGCTATTATTTTCTGGGAAAAGCACAGCGAACGTAGTTCCAGGCAGCTCTCTTGACCGCATTACAGCTCCAGATCACTTATAATAACGGTCATGCAGTTTGCAAATAAAGGTGTTGTCAGCGCTGCCCTGATGATTTTATCAGTTAGCCTATACAGTGTAGCAACACAAAGGCTACACATGACATGTCCTACTAGACGAGGAGACAGTGCTGTTTAGAGATGCAAAGAGGTAGCCTAATTCACACAAGCTCTCTCTCTCTCTCTCTTAATAACTGCATTATAATGATATCAATGGCTCAAGCCTCCATTCCCAGCTTCAAAATGATGTTTTGGAACTAGCAAAAGTTGCGCTGGATGAGATGTGGAAGAAATAATCCTAATTTAAGTAAAAAACGGACGAATCCCTTTAAATACATAATCTGATCGATGTCTAGAGGTGTGATAACTGTAGTATAAATGTAATAATTGACTCCGGGCGGTTGAATTATTGGAAAAATAATAATTCAACAGCCTTACACATAGATTAAATTGAGGTTTATCCACTGATCTATATATGACTGGATCGCTCATCGCGTTCAACAGACAGTGAAGACACCGGAAGTGTTCGATCCGCCACCTTACTAATCCCTACCAGCAGAGAGCACCATTGAGTCACATTCAAACCGCTGTCCTAAAATAACTCGATTTGAAGCAAATCAGTCACATGGGATTGGTTTTTATGTTTATATAAATTAATGTTTACCTCAGATGTTATCTGCAGTGTTTACAGTCTTTAGGGCAGTATAAGCGATATATTCAAATCGTTTAGGTGTGTGTGTGTTTGCTGCGCACTGTCGACAGGTAACTGATCCAACACAAAATATAGCTCATTTCTTTATGAACATAATTATTCAGGGATTATTAAACATGAACGTATTAGTATCAGAAATGGATTTTAATATATTACAATGAATAATACAATAATGTTGTTAATATTGCTCTATAAATGAAAAGCTTAACTTACTATCTTGGAAATCAGAATCAAAATCAGAATGAGCTTTATTGCCAGGTATGTTCACACATACGAGGAATTTGTTTTCGTGACAGAAGCTCTGCAGTGCAACATAACAGCGACAGAACAAAAAACACAATAAGGAATAAAAAATACAAAAAAATACAAATAGGTGGGTAAGGATTGACAATATACAAATTGACAATGTATGGCAGGTATATTAAAATGAGCATTTATGTATGTACATGTATATTATGTGGAAAAATTTTAACTGTACGCTAAGTATGTGTGTTGGATAAATAAGTGTATGTGTATATAAATATAAATATAAGTAGTGTAGTGTGTTCCATGTATGTACATGTATATTATGTGCAAAAGATTTACGTGTACGCTAAGTATGTGTGTTGGATAAAAAGTGTAGTGTATATAAATATAAATAGTGTAGTGTGTCCCACAGTTATTATCAGCTGTTCATAAGATGGATTGCCTGAGGGAAGAAACTGTTCCTGTGTCTGGTCGTTCTGGTGCTCAGTGCTCTGTAGCGTCGACCAGATGGCAACAGTTCAAAGAGGGAGTGTGCTGGATGTGAGGGGTCCAGAGTGATTTTAACAGCCCTTTTGCTCACTCTGGATAAGTACAGTTCTTGAATAGATGGGAGAGTTGAACCGATGATTCGCTCAGCAGTCCGGACTACCCTCTGTAGTCTTTTGAGGTCCGATTTAGAAGCTGAGCTGAACCAGACAGTTACTGAAGTGCAGAGGATGGATTCGATGATGGTGGAGTAGAACTCCGAAATAAAGATGTCTTTAAATCCGTACTGTATATAGTCAGTTATTTCTCTGAATAAATTCAGTTTTCAGGATGAGCACGTTGTCATTTGTTATATACGTTGAGGTCGTGTCTGTCTGATGTTTATCATGTTCATGATATTCACTACTGTAATTAACGTAGCTTTTTAATAAGTAGGGGAAATTCCCGACATTTAAAAAAATAACCGTTTACATGCCTAGGGTGTTTGCATTGTAATAATGTACAGAAATACTTCAGATTTATAAACGCTGACTTGTTATGTGATGTTTCCTCATTAAAATCATACAATTTCCTATTAATTCAATAGAATGTTTATGCACACTAGGGATTTCCAATATGGCGTCGGTTTCACTTTAATGAGGTCATGTTTTATATTATTATTTTTTTATCAGCCTTTACTCCAGTCTCCAGTGTCACATAATCCTTCAGAAACATTTCAATATGTTGATTTACTATCAGTGATGTTCTTTTAAGCTTTCTATTCATCAAATAATCCTAAATAAACTGGTAATAATAAATCAATATATTAGAATGGTTTCTGAAGGATCATATGTCTCTGAAAACTGGAATAAAAGCTGATGAAAATTCTGATTTGCATCACTGAATTAAATTATATTTTAAAGTATATTAATTATGTATAATATATGTATATACATCTGCCACGGAAAAGAGTGAAAACTCCTCACACGATGGCTAAGTTACCGAACATCTGAACATAACGAACCAAATGCACATTGACGGATCTTCTTCTGTCTGTTCTACAAAATGTAAATAATTGTATATTTCTGCAAGCGTAAATATTGTGGAAATAAGTATATAATTAAATATATTAATTGTGTCTATGCAAATGCATTCCTCCTGGAACAGAGCTAACGCGAGTTTGGATGGTATTTATTTCTGTGACAGTTTATTTAATGTAAAAAATATAAATAAATTGTATTTAATGTACAAGTTATATGTAAAACAACCTACTGTAATAGTTACATGTAAAGGCCTACTGTAATCGAATGTAGCCTAAGTTATTCCTGTCAAACTGTAGACAGCACACGCGGTGTTCATCTAATAAAGATCTTCATCGCTAGCAAACAATAGCCTTTGCAGATTTGCTTTCAATTCAGTGCAGATCCAAAACCACGTCTTTAACCTCTTGATGTTCTTAAACTTTCTGTTACAACTCGACGACTCAGCGCGCGCTGCAGGAAACTGAACGAATCATTTAAACTGATTCACGAATCAATTCACTGGTTTATCAAGCCTTTGAACGGAATTGACTCAAAATAATGAATCATTTGCGAATGAGCATAACTCATTGTCCAGAGAAAAGTAGACGCTGCGTTTGGAATAAACTGAAGCATTTATAACATTTATTGCATAAAGATAAAGTAAAGAGAGCAGCGTAGCTCACAATAACGAAGTAAAAGTACAGATTTTTCACAAAAAAATTACTTAAGAGTAAAAAGTATCCATCTTTAAATATACTCAGAAAGTAGTTACCCAAAAAATACTCAAGTAAATGTAACAAAGTAAATGTAACTCGTAACTACCCACCACTGCTTATTAATAACTGAACTGTGCATTAATGTAACTTTTTATTTATTATTGATAACTGCACAGTATCTGTCTTATAAAGAAGAGTTTCCCAAACGAAAAGCTAATAATTAAATCAGAAAAAAATCATTAAAATAAAAATTTTAAAAGATCAAAGTAAAAGAGTAAAAATAAATAATAAAAAATATTAAATATTTAATTTGTTTATTTGTATGTCATTGTTATGTTCTGTTATTTTAATTTTAATGGGCTTTTAATTTGTTTCTCTCAGTTCCTGTTTACTTTGTTTTGTTTTCCTTTTTTTTTTTTAATCTTCTTGGTTGTGTTTTTATGTAAAAAAAAATACTTTACTTTTAGTTATCTTTGTCTGTCTTGAAACGTGACAGTCATGGGATCATTAACAGATATTAGAAAGCCTTGAACATACAAGTGTTTTGTTAAAATATTGAAATGTAAATATGCAATCTCAGGTTATTTCAAGTAAATATTCAGTAAATACACACATACACACACAATAATTCAAGTAAATACACACACACACACACAATAATTTTAAGACTAATATAAACAGCTCTGGTACAGCAGGTGATAAAGTTAGTTTGTCCTCTTCATCATCTGTAACTCATCTCACTCTAAATCCTCACACGCCCACTAGTGTCTGGAGTAAACACTACAACTCAATATAACGGCTCCAACAATCACTAATGGATTAAAATCATGAAACTTCTAGAAGAGTTTTTGTTTGTTTGTTTGTTGTACAACAGCGGTTTACTGTTAAAATTAAAACATGGAAGAAAAATTCTGTTATTCCCTAAAAATACAGCTTTAATGATAATTGTATTATTGTTGTTGTTGTTGTTGTTGTAACATTTATATGACCATTGTACTGTACAATAAATGATACATTTCTGTCACAATCTCTTAAAGTTATACCGAGTTTTTTTTTTTTTCTTTTCATTATTATTTTTATGAATTGCCTTTAAGACCTTTAAATTAATTCACAGAGGATTCAAACTTACACACATATTTAAATAGTCTCTTTGCAGTTTAGTGTTCACAGACGTTACTGATTTAAGTGTACTGACGTACATGATATTCATTCAAACATAATATTCATCCTGATAGTCATCCAAAATTAAACAAATTCTGTGACTTTCCTCATTCTACAGTAAATTCCCTTGTAATGTAAGCATGAAATTAAAATTGTATTTTGTAAATGTGTGTTGTTGATCTCATTGTGAACGATTCATCCATTCCTATGTGTGTTTGTTTTTAATATCACCTAGTGATGTTTAATCAGAATCTCATCAGTGAATCTTCCAGTGAAGTGACAGACTTCTCTCTGGTGAAGTTTGCTGGTCACTTAAATCCACCTTCAGTGTTTGTTAGAGACAAATGATGAACAGAACCAAATCCTCACCCCGTCCTCTTTTCTTGATAATTGGTTTAACTCTAAAGAAACAGTTCTGTTTCTACTTTACTTCTGTTTCATTGTGACTTTATTAAAGGCAGCTGTCACTCTCATTAATGACTGTCCTGTGTGCAAATGTTACTGTATTCACTTCTTTAAAACAATTATCAAAATCACTGATATCTGTACTGTATCTGTCTTGTAAAGAAACATATTTGGCCGTTCTGGATTTGAACAAATAATGGTTAGAAATTAAGTCCTTCAGTCATTCTATAAGAACAGATGTGGCTGATACAGAAGAGTATAAGAAAAGTGTTGATCCACAAATATAGATTTAAAGATCATTAAACAGAATCTGCAGACTGACCTGATACAGTCAGTGTAAGAGCAGCACTGGTGTGTGATGTCTGTGAGTCTGATCTCTCTCCTCTACAGCTGTATTCAGCTCTATCAGACACAGATGTGATGGTGAAGACTCTCTCAGTGACGTCTCTGATGACTGAACCATCTTTAAACCAGCTGTATCTCCACTGAATGACTCCTCCTCTCTGTATGTCACATGTGAGAGTGACTGTCTCTCCTCTGAACACACGCTGATCTGGAGACACCTTCACTACAGCTTCTGGTCTCTCTGTATTAATACACAGATGAGGAGATATTGAAGAAATGTATCTTGATCAATGTTATTAACCTATAAGAAAATGACTGCACTGTTAAAACATTTTCTGTCATTTCTACAGTTATTGTACTTGTCTTACAGTGTGTCTGAACAGCACAGAAACAGAGCGAGTGCTTGAAGTAATAGAAATATATGGGGCATCAGTTTACTGTCCAGCATCTATTAAAGTTATTATCACTGATTATAATGGGTTCAGTATTGTCTTTTGTCACGTTGCACAGTGGATTTTGTCTGGGAATTAAACTCATGAGTGAAAGAGATCTGGAGAACATCTGCGCTGTGAGTCGATGATCCTCACGAGAGAATAAGAAACACCAGAAAGCAGGTGAACATAAGATTGTAGATCTGTGTGTGTTTTTGTCAGGTTTTTGAACACCAGTTTGTAACATTTACTCTAAACACAGCGGTAATATAAACTTTGTTGTTTTAATTAACAAAATAATTTGTCAGCTTATTGAATTATCAAATTAAAATGATTTTTAACATGCAACGCTTATTTTATATTTATTTGTGTTTAGGTGTTAATGAACGTTGGCCAGTAGCTTATTGAGAAAATTAAATAATTTGTTATAGGTTTAACAAAAGTTTTCTGGCCACCTTTCTACTTTTAGCCTTATTTTGTTATAGTTTTTATTTATTTATGGCATTTAATATTTACTGCATTTTGTGTGTGTTTTAAAGGCAACTGCAGTGAAGCATCAGAAACACATGAGCTTCTGTCAGTCACACTGAGACTGATCATTCATGACAAGAGAAGAACTTCACTATGATTTTAAGAGGTTTGTGTATTTTATATTGTCTTCATGTCAGTTTACTGTAAATCTTAATTACAGTAATGTATTGTAAACAGTGTCAACCCCTTGAAATGTCTGACAGTGTGTATTAAATTTAAGATTTGCTTTGCTTGTCGTTGATATTAATTACATCAAAAAAAAAAAAATGTAAATATTGGTATAACAAAACATTGATATTCATATCCAGTATGTTCTGTTGTATTCACAGATCATACAATTGCTGACTGTACAACATTTACATAATTTAAGAGTGTAAAAAGTGCAATATAATGAGGTCATGTGACAGTTTGAGTCACTATTGTTGGATGATGTGATTAGTTTCAAATGAAGAAAAAGACAGAATATAGTTTATACTGAGCTGAATTTGGTAAACAGTAAGAGTTTTACATTTTGATCAAAACCACAGTCTCTCAGTTGGACATGTGATCATATTAGAGAGAGTTTATGAGGAAGATGATATTAAACTCACCCGTCACAGAGAGAGAAACAGCAGAGCTTGATTGTGATGAGTTTGGTCTTTTATCTCTCTGTCCTCTACACGTGTACTGACCCGCATCAGATGTAGTTACTGCTCTGATAGTGAGTGTGTCTGTGTTTACAGTGTAACGATCAGACGACTGTAACATTACACTGCCTTTATACCACTCATATCTCCAGTCACTGTCAGACTTAATCACACACGTCAGATTGACCGTCTCTCCAGTGAATACAGGACTGTCTGGAGTCACAGTCAGAGTAGATCTGGGTAAATCTGTGAAGAAAGACAAAAACATGAAGTGACTCAAACAGCTCTTTCAGAGAAAAATACTTTGTAAATGAGTTATAAAACTACAATTTATTATTGTATGTCATATTTCATAACAATGGTTCTGTATTATTATTTGTGTACTGTCATCAGTTTTCTTATTTCAGTTTTTGTTGAGGAAGCTCTGAGGAGTCGTGAAGGATCTCAGGAATCTCATAATTTTTTTCTGCAGCTATTTGTAAGTTTAATGTGTCTGGCTCACAATGACATCTAACTGTGGTGTTAGATCAGGAATGGACTTGAATAAGACCCTCATACAGATAGCAATAGAGACACAGAACACAAATATTCATGATTCTGCTTAAAAATACTGAATTATATTAGACCCTTATGATTTCACTCTGTCTCTCACTACATGCATTTAAAATGTTTTAATTACTGAATATTATGAAGAAATGTATTAATCATGTATTACAATTAATAAAGAAATAAACTTGAATGTTTGATCCTCTGGATTCATCATATTTGATGTGCAATTACCATATTTCATGCAAAATTAAATCTGTCTAGACCAGGTTTGTCAAACTCAGTTCCTGGAGGGTCAGAGCCCTCCAGAGTTTAGTACCATGTAATGTTCAAATAAGCCTGAAGGACTTGATTAGTCAGATCAGGTGTGTTTAATTAGGGTTGAATATAAACTCTGGAGTTTGACACCCCTGCTCTAAACTTTCATTTTGGTTGAACTATAGTATGTATATTGTAACATACTACAGTATATGTATAAATATAAAGTATATATGTATAAATGTAACATACTCTCATATTTTTGTATTGCGATATGATACACCATGTTGTTCCCCCAGAAAGTATTAAAGATGGATATGTTCATATCACTGTTAAGTCTTTAATATCACAATTTACATGAGATTAAATGAAAACCTCCACACACAAAAAGACAGAAAGAAAAGCAACACACTCAAGATGTGAGTCTGTGAACGAGTCTCAATATGACTGTAAGGGTTATTGCTCTGATCAAATGTAGTTTTCAGTTTCCTGTTTTCATGGGTACTTGAGTTATAGTTTGGTTGTTAATTAGTCCCAAACATCTGTTTCTGTTCTTCATGATTAGACTCTTTCTAGTATTTAACCACTTAGTTTTCCCCAGTTCTCTGTCTGTTCTCGTCTTAGTTGTGTTTGTATATTCTTACTCCTAAGTTTTCCTCTTCATGTTGGATTTACTTATTAAAAGACTGTTTCTTGGACTTTATATGATCATGTTCTTTATCACAATCACCCACACATGACACACGTCACATTTAGTTGTTTCTTTTCTTCCAGCAGGTTCACTGTCAGTGTGGATGTGAGTCCTGAGTTCTAAGTCACTTCAGTTGTATGCAGTTGTGACCAGGGATGGGTATCATTTACATTTTATTGATACTGTTATACTATTTGGTGCAAAAAGATATGAAGTGAAAAGTTTTTCAAGTTATTGTATTACTGCTGAACTTTAGCAACTGTATTCAAGTTCTTCAGTCAAGAGCAGAGAGTTATTTTAATATTTGTGTTTTATTTTATTAACATTAAAAGAGCGGTTCTCAATTCCAGTCCTCGCACCCCCTGCTCTGCACATTTTGTATGTTTCTCTTATCGCTTCAGACGTTTGTTCTATTCAAACGTAAGTTCCCTGCAAAGTGGACAACACAGGAATATTCCCCCATGATTACAGTTGGAAGTGAGCGTATATGTTCCAGTCAAAGTGCATTGAAGTGTGCGAGATGTGAATTTAAATTGTATTTATTTACAGAGGTATTTGATGACACACTTGTCCATGTGTCAAGATGTTGCGCAGTGCAAATCAGTGAATGAATGTTCGGTAGTGAAGTAAACTTCAACAGATTTCCACCGCAAATATCAAACGGACGTGGCCCAAATGTGGTCTCAGCTGTCACTGCTGACCTCCTGTCAGTAATGGCATGTACCCTTTCAGCCGGAGCTGGGCCATGTGTGGCAATGACGGCATGGCTGGGATCCGGCAAACAACATGAGGGCCGATTGTTGATGGGAGGAGTGTGGCCCAGATCAGGCTAAGATCTGGCAGCATATTATGTGACCCACGATAAAACAAGATAAATACAAAATTGCATGATAACGGTTAAATGATCACATACATTTTAATGAAGTGTAGTATTGTTAAAATGTAGTCTTTGAAATGGCAAGTCAAAACAGAATGAAACATTATCATTAAAAAATTAAGCAAATCAGTAAATCAGTCAACTGCATTAAACTGCACTTAATTATAATTTTCTTAAATTTTATATTATTATTCTCGGTACAAACAATTTTAGAATCCTAAAAGAGGAAGAGAGAGAAAGAGAGAGAGAGAGAGAATTTAACCATTATCATGTAATATTTATTTGGTTTACTAGGGTAACATCATTTTTATTAGTATACTGTCATGAACAAGCATTAAATAAAATGATCATGAAAGTATTTCATTTTTATTTAAATCCTGTATCCATGTGATACTTGGTGTGAGGAACAGATCCAAATTCAAACCGCATTCATTGGCGATATGTATCTCCTTCCTCTGTAGCTATAGTAACTATTTAAAAATGTGCCGTTGAGAAGTGTTACAGCAAGTTTTACGGCAGCGATATCAAACGCTCATTGGCTCTCGCCAGTTCGTCATAGATTGCAACATGCCGTGTTTCCGGTGATGCATGTTTTGAATAAGAAACACGCGCCTTGATGGAGTGGATCGGGAAGGTATTTTCAGTGTTTAACAACTTAAATTATGCCCTGCTCCTCACGCTACTATTATATTCTGCCAGAGTGGACTGCAACTGCAATGTATCATCATTTGGACTACTGTGGTTCTGCTCTTTGACACATCTATAATAAATTATTATGATAAAGTTACAAGTGTCTATCTGTTACGTTTCTCTTGTACACTGTATATTTATTCACTCACTCTTTATTGGTTGATTTGTTCTTTATAAAAATAACAATTTCAATGCAGTACATTTTTTTATTGCACAGTTACATGATTTGTGGGTTTTAAGTCAGATTTTCTATTCGGTTTAATGTGGTTTATTGGCATTAGTGTGTACATTACCAAAGCATGTCACAAAAAGAATAATGGATTCTGTATTCCCAGAAAGCAGCATAGTGTTGGCCCAGATCTTGCACGCGTGAAATCCATGTGGGCCGGATCTGGGCTATATAAGGCTCAGGTGTGGCTCAGATTTGGGGATTCTGGTTTAATTAACCCTGAGAATTGGTACCGATAATAAAACCTGACTTGGCCCAGTTCAGGGACAGTTAAGGGTGATTAACTGGTTGAGACTTGGGCTGGAGTCTTTAATCCAGTTCTGGGCCACTTCAGGGCCGTCATTCTTTGCGGCACTTGGGCCGAGGGAAAAGTGATTGTGTGGCCAAGATCTGGCACAGAAAAAATTTGCTATGTGGGACTGCGTAGGGAGGGACCATGCCAATGGGAACACAGGTCATGTATGCAGCTCACTTCTCACGATCTGGTTAACTGAGTCAGGTGTGTTAACAAAGAGACACAAAATATGCAGAGCAAGGGGGTCACGAGGACTGGAATTGAGAACCGCTTCATTAAAGGAATAGTTCACCCAAAAATTAAAATTGTGTCATCATTTACTCACTCTCAAGTTGTTTTAAACCTGAATGAGTTTCTTCTTCTGTTGAACATAAAAAGTTATTTTTAAGAATGTGGGAAACTAAACAGTTGTTGGTCTCCAGTGACTTTCATATTTTTTTTCTACTATCAAAGTCAGTGGGGACCAGCAACTGTTTGGTTACACACATTCTTTAAAATATCTTCTTTTTGTGTTCAACACAAGAATAAATCAAACTTAATACATGTTTAGTACAACATGACTGAGTAACAGGGGCGTACCCAAGGGTAGCCACGGCCACCACTGTATAAACTCTGGCCACCCCTAGGATGATTTACAGTGGGTATTATTAATTTGAATGCATAATGTAAATTCACAATAGTTTTAAGAATAATAAAAATAAAAAAAAATTCAGCACCTGCTGGGGCCACCAAAGAGAAAATTGCAGATTGGCGCCACCAGAGTAGCTGCCCTTCCCCTTCGCACTCCCCCGTCCCGTCATTGACTGCACAGGGCAAAAAGCAGCTGATTCAACACTTGAGAGCACCTGCGCGTTTTGGATAGACAGGTAGGCTATGTATGCCTCACAATCAGGGCCGCTGCACAAGATCCCGGGTCCTATGCATAGGCAGTCCCAATAAAACAATAACAAAGATAATCGCGCGGTTCACTCTCGGCTCAGAATATTAAAAAAATGTATAGATTTATATAATTTCATATAGTTATATTATCACACGAAGAGTAACGTTTTTCTCTAAAAGTCAGCATAATTACAAAATGTGATAATGATTTTATACACAAGTTCAATTAACAAAAAGTTAATATCAAGAGAATTACGTGTTAGATAACATATTCCCTTTTTTTGCTCTATTTCTAAAAACCAAATTCATTCCAAACACAGCCACTGTTTGCGTCTCTGAGCAACATGTTCCGTTTCTGAATGAATCAACCGTTTAAATGATTTGGTTCAATCGCAATGACTCACTTATTAACAGTGACTCGCTGAGTCTGACAGCTACTTGACAGTATTAATTTCACATTTATCGACCCTTTCATTTTTTTTTTTTACAATTTCAAACATCAGTTTTCAGTGCTTTATGTTTTAAAATATCAAAACATTATTTATCCATTTGTAACTGCAGGTTAAATTATTTCATGTAGAGCTGCATTAAACACTGTATAAAAACGTTCTGTGTTTTCTCTGCATTGCAAAGATCTTTTTGTTTATACTGATTGCATTTGATTGCATTACCAAATACATTTGATCAAGTATTTGATCTAAAAGATGGCACACACTTTTAGAAAAAATGGCTTAAAATTAAAAATAAAAACAATCAGGAGTCATCTGTCAGCAAAATTAGAAATAAGATACCAGCACAATAACACACTCAGCAAAATATTGTCTAATTATCGTTATAGATAAAATCCCAGACAATCACAGGGATATAATTTTATAATATTGCAATTAAGAGATAAGATATAATTTTGTCAATATTGCAAACCCTTAATTTATATCATTAAATTGATAATAATACAATTAATTGATAATTGTTTAAATTAATATAAAATGTAATACTTTTGACCATTTTCTTAAAAATGGTTTAAAGCCTGAAATATAATGTTCATCATTTTATAAAACTTTGTTTATGTGAAAACTTGTACATTAACCAGAAACAAAAGTACATATGTATAACACACATTAAGTGGAACTTTTAATTATTTTATTTTTTATTTCTTTATTTTGATGTGCCACCCCAAGATTTACTGTTGCCTCATCTGGCCACCCCTATTAAAATTTTCTGGGGGCGCAACTGCTGAGTAACTGATTGAATTTAAATCTTTGGGTGAACTATCCCTTTAATGACAAGCTGCAGTATGTTTACTACTGTCCCTTGAGCTGCACACATCTGTTTTTCTCTCATCTGTTTACTTTCACTTTAGACATAATTAACTGTGTTTATATGTAAACCTTGTGTGTTTTTGACAGTATTAGCACAATCAGATGATAACTAAGATAACTAATTAATCAGGTGTTGTTTGACCGGCCTTTTAGTGTATGGATGCTTCGGGACACGCTTTGAATATGCACATGTTAAAACAGCACGCCAATAAAACATTTAACCGGTAAGGCCTTAAAGCACATGCAAATAATGTACTCTTGTGATTGCAAATAAGTGCAGTGTCTCGTGAGTGTAACTCTACCGCTGAATGGACATTTCATATGAATGTGTCTCGCGAGTTGCAGTTAGAACTAGAGCTGCGAGACATATTACATCGCATAGCTTGAGGTAGATGTTGTGGTTTGTTAGCAAATGTTTCTTTATATTACTAGTGTTACCTCCTTAGTTCACTATTACACTACTGCACATATTGCATCTGACACTGGTGTCACTTAGTTTTGTAACGTAAGTCCACATTTTCAATATTTCACTTTTTCTACTATCAAAGTCAGTGGGGACCAGCAACTGTTTGGTTACACACATACTTTAAAATATCTTCTTTTTGTGTTCAACACAAGAATAAACAAAACTTAATATATGTTTAGTACAGTAACAGGGTCACCCCCAAGCCAGGATGTTTTTATAGGTGTGTCCAGGGAGGGGCCAGCAACCAGTCTGGGGTGGCACAGAAATCTTCATTATTTCAGTATCAAGCCTCTGCCCCTTTTGTCTAAAAGTGTAAAGTGCCCCTCTCTTCTCATAGTAAATTATTATTATTACTATTATTATTATAAATAACAATAAGCTTATACCATTTGCGGCTAACAATAATAACAAACACAAATGATAATATTTTGATTTTGGAGGACGTAACGTTATTTTGGCGTAGGTGGAGCAGTAGGCGGATTTACCTTTACGGTGCTATGCAGCAGTTTCTAATAGCAGCGAGTCTTCAAAACAAGAGCAGCAGACAGGTAACGCGGAAAATGGATAATTATCATACTGTCATGCGGTTGTAAACTTAGCATGCGAGTTATGCTTAATTATAATATAAGTATAACACAAATGCTGCCACATTTCTAACAATGACATTTTATTTGTTTTATCCAAGGCCATTAAATGGCGCTAGCATAATTTAGCATGTCATTAGTTTAGAGAAATGCATTTAGTGAAATGAAATCTAATTCCATGTCAAACTCTAACGTGCAAGACATTTGTATCTTTGATTTAATGATAGCTAGCACTGTCATAGATGTAATACAAACAAAGTTTACAATATCACCAAAACTAAACATGAATTCAACATGATTAACTTATTGATTCTCAGCGTTGTTTTAAAATTAATAATGTTCAGTAATATTATCATCATCTCCTTAATTCTGTTTGATGTGTGCATTCTAATTATATATAATTTGGAGTCCCAGTTTGCATTCATTATATGTCTAAAATTATTGTGTATTTAAATTGTATGTTCCACAGAAGAAATAATGTTCATTTTGGGGCAAACCATCCCTTTAAAATAAAAATAATGTAATGAAAATGAAAGAGAGGTTACAGCCAATGAGGAAGAAAGGAAGAGATGAAAAGGGAGGTATAAGGAGAGATGATTCAAGGAAAGGATAAAGAGAAAACAGAAGGAGCTGGAGAAGCAGATATTGAATACCAGGTTCAGGGTACAAATGAAGAAAACATTTACCCATCCTTGATGCTCTCAGGTTGATCAGCTTAAAATAAAGGTTAATAGAAGCTATATAAAGTACTGCTGCTCTCTTGGGCCATTTCAACCAGTAGCTGGCTTTCCAAAAAATCCACAAGGACGGTCTTTTCAGAGCCAGTGTTTGGATCCTAAGGAATGAATGGTGCTAAGCTAAACGCTAACATAGTGCCCTACAGCAATTAAGTTCACGCACTGAGACAGGAGAGGTATGTATCAACTCATTTAAGTTGAGGGAAGAACATAGTGAAATATGGAAAAACGGTGGCATTTTCCTTTAAGTTAAATCTCTGAATTATAAACTTGTATTTTAATGTGATATTAGTAGTTTAGTTTATCATATAGGCTATACATATTATTTGTAGTGTATTTGATGGGGATAGTGTACAAGTGCACCAAATCCTTCAATGATAAGGATTCAAACTAAACTTTCTGTTTAGTCTGTTTTTAGGAAGGATACAAGTTTGATGTTCAACATATAGTATTGATTCAGAAATGCTAACAATTAAATATTGGAATTTAAACTTAATTTGGTTGGATCTATGTCGCTAAAATTCACTTTATGAAAAGAAATATGGCTGTTTGTAAAAGGAAATTATTAAATTAATTTTTAAATTATTTATTTCACATGGGCTTGAATCAGATTCGGTCAGATGGTAATTTTACACCCAGATGGTGCATCTTACCCACTGATTTGACTCGGGTCAGCTTACCCCTAACCTGGGGCAAACTGAGCCATGGGAACACTTTTTTTATTAGAATTCATATTTTTAGAACACTTTTTCATAGATAAATTCTGATAATTTAAAATGATAGGAAAACTTTCATAAGGATATGATAGGATAGATGCTTTCATTATTCTTCTGCATCATTTTCCCTTACCTTGAGGACCACATAAGTATAAAATGTCTAATCTTACCCCACTCTACCTATAAGACATTTAATTTAATATTTTACAGCATAAAGGTAAAACCATTTAGAACATTTATATTGTTTTTATAACTATTTATAGGCCTACTATTAATATGGTTTTAATAAATATTTGTGTGCCAACAACAGCACATTTTGTGTTATTTATATTAGATCTGATCGGATACAATAATTTGATTAGACATTCTAATAGAACGTGGATATTTTAAACTTTATTATCTTTACTATCTTTGATCTTTTAAACTAAAAATAGATGCTAAAAATATGCTTTTAGTTTACTTTTTATGTACTTCTCAGAAATGGGCTTTATGTACTCTTCAGAAATATACCTAAAATGACATTTAAGTATACTTGACTTATAAAAGTCTAAATATATTTGAGCTATACTCCTAGAATCCGTGTTTTCATTATACGTTAGAGAGTGCTATTACACATCTCTTGCACAGAATTTCCAAAAAAACACAAGTGAAGCAGAAAAAAAGAAACAACAGATTGTCACGATTCTGTGCCGGAAGGAACATGGAGTCGAAAATAATCGACAGAGAGAGTCTTCATTAATCCAACACAAGGTATATCCAGCAGGGAACACCGGATGAATACACAAATATGTAACTGGTAGACCTGACAAACACAGACTGAAAAGACATGGCTTTTAAAGACAGACAAATGAGGGACTAAGGAGACACACCTGGGAAACTAATCAGAAACAAGGACAAAGACCGAACAATAATAAAAGTTGCACCTCGAAGTCAAGCGCGGCAAATTCAGAACGGAAAAAGAAGCAAAAGAAGAAGGGGAAAAGGAAGAAAGAAGAGACATGGCGAATAAAAAGAGAAAATATGCCTGCAAATTCCTAACTGAATGGAAAAAATAATTCACGTTCATCCAGGACAGCTCGAAGGGGAAGGGATATGCTGCCTGCAAATTTTGTAGATCAGACTTCTCCATTGAACACAGTGGCTGAACGGATTTAATTACACACATAGGGTCAGAAAAGCACAAGCCTGCGGCAATGCAGCACCGGTCACAGCCCAGTATTTTGGGCCATCTTTCCAAAGGTAGACCCGATGGTGTTATTTATGCCGAGACAAAGATGGCTATAATATGTATGTATAAATTATGTACAAATAAATGAATTATATTCTTCTTTACGTTTGTTTGTGTGTGTGATTATATATGAGCCCCCCCTTAATTATCTCCCTAATTCTGAGGTCTCAAGGTTGGCAAGTATGAATGTGGATTGTAATGCATCTACCTCTTAATGCAACAATACTTGGGGGCTGTGGTCTCCACTCTCCAGAGAGCGGCACACAGATTGTGAGTGATGCTGCGGAGCGGGTGGTAAACATGGAGCGGATTATAGTGGAAACAGCGGTTCTTTAGCGGAGCGGGAACAGATTGATGAGAGGGGCACCTCAACCGATGAGGGCAAAGGGGCAGTGGCTCTAGCCACCGGGCCACCCCCCTGTGCATGGCCCTGCTTCTGGATTCACCACATTTGATGTGCCATTAACATATTTCATGCTAAATTAAATATGTCTAAACTTCCACTTTCATTGATCTACAAATAATTAAAAAATTCTACAATACTTATTATTAAATCTTTGTATTGTGATATATTGTGACACAACATATTGTTGTATTTCTTGAAGTCTCTCTGTAATGAAGCGACTGATGAAAGGTGCTCTGTGTTTTGGAGAAGCGCCTGGGTTTTAAAGATGCATTATTATGTGTTCTTTGGCTGCTTATATTTTTTTCCCATTATTTTTCTGTTTTGATATTCTTCCTGAGGATAAATCCAGAGAATACAACATAATGCACTGTAATAAGTCATAAGTGGAAATTGATAAATTTCAGCATCATTAAACTGTCTGTGTAAATGAATGTTAATGTCACATCAGCTGCTTCAGTTTCTGTCTAAAGTGGAAACAACAGTTTTGTTACAGATTTAATTTGATTGCTAACAGCCATATAGTGTCTTATAACATTAACTTAGTTATTAATAAAATGTAAAAAAAAAATTATATGAAATATAATAATAATAATAATAATAATTCATTACATTTATATAGCGCTTTTCCAGGCATGATAATATGAAATATGAAAGATGATGCATTTAGGGGGAAATGAAAATTTATTTATGCAAAATTACCTGGAAATTAATTTATAATAATGTCCCAATATAAACTGAGGCCAGTGAAAAGCTGAGTTGTTAGTAATTGTGTAAAACCTCTAGTCACAGAGTCTCTGAGCAGAAACATGAATGTCAAGCTCTGTGTGTAATCATAGAGACAGAGACTACAGTAAAAGTAAAGAGAGAGACTGTCTCTCCTCTGAACACACACTGATCTGATCTGATCTCAGCTTCACTACAGCTTCTGATCTCCATCTATTAATACACTTATGAGGAAATATTGATGGAAACAGCATCACAGTATCATGATCACTGTTATGAACTCAAAATCATTATGAGGAAAATACTGCACTAAACTAAATATCTGGTTTGCTTGTAGCTGGTGTTGATTATTAAAATCGTTTCCTATTATTGGTAACAACTTAATGAAACACTGATTTACATATTCAGTCAACATTTATGTTCTTTAATTCACATATTACACAATTTCATAGTGTTAATTTAAATAATTTAAGAGTATCATAAACTTTCAATATTGTCAAATAGGTTTATTTATGAGGACAATGATATTAAACTCACCCTTCACTGAGAGAGAAACAGCAGAGCTTGATTGTGATGAGACTGATCTTCCTTCTATGTGTCCTCTACACGTGTACTGACCCTCATCAGATGTTTCAGATCCTTCAATAGTGAGAGTGTTTCTGTCTACAGTGTAACGCTGAGACACTTTAATGTTTGAGTTTCCTTTCCACCACTCATATTTCCAGTCACTGTGATCAGACTCAATCACACACGTCAGACTCACTCTCTCTCCAGTGAAGACTGTATTGTCTGGAGTCACAGTCAGAGTAGATCTGGGTAAATCTGTGAAGAAAGACAAAAAAACATGAAGAGTCTGAAACAGCAGTTCAGAGGAATGAATAACTCTGTATTTGTATGACACTATATAGTGTTTTTCCTTTTCTTTCATAGCTTGTGTGTTTTCCTGGTCGAGTCGGAGTGAAATGCTGTGCTGACAGAGACTCATGAACACTTACTCGTGCACAGAGACCAACGGTCAAGGTCCGGATATTCTTTATAAAATGTTACATTTCGATTTGTTTTTCCACCAAACCCCTGAACACGTGCTGTATCTGAATACAGTGGTGCAGAACGGGGATATTCAGTATATGCAGTGCATAGAGGCTGAAAATATTTAATAAAATGTCATAAATAATCAAAAGCTTTGCTGTTAGGAATAATGTAATGAAACATTTTTATCTAACGGTTTTTAGCATTCTTATATAATAAACTGAGTAGGCTACATATCAACCATTCAACACATTACTGTCACAGACAGAGTCAGAAGAATAGAGGAGAAAACACTCTGAGCACAGAACAGAGAAGACAAGGAGAAAAAGAACAATGTGTTAAGGACAGCAATATCCAAGTGAACTAACATAAACTGGTAAGCTCTATAAAGACACTATAACGTTATTCAATATTTAATGTTGTTGCAGAAGAGGGCAAAGTTTCATTCTGAGTATCAATCTATTCATTTCTGAGTATCTCTATTGTACAAAAAAATTTAAAAAAGTCATGAAATGTTTGTGAATGAGCATTTGATTTACATTTGAGTGGAACTGAGATTATTAATGATACAAACAAGCCACCTTTCACTGAATATTGCTGTTTTGACTTCAGAAAATGACAATTGTTTGATTCAAGTAGATTTTTCTTTTTTGCTAATTAATACTTTGTATAAAACAATGCTGAACTTTGACAAATAAGTGATTTTTAAATGTTATATTATATACTATTACAGAGTGGAAATGATAAATGAGACAATGAATGATCCTCTGTTTTCATCTAGTGGTTATAGTGACAATACCATGACATGCATTTCAACAGTATTTCTACAGTCTTCCACTTCCACTTCAATTTTCCATCAGTTATCTCTATAAGTGAAAAAATGCAGATGAAATAACCTACCTAAAAAATGAGCAATATTTGCTATATATATGTCTGAAAAAAAATTACTTAAAAAATATTAATGATAAAACAAAAAACATAACAAAGTTGGAGTTATGGAGGATGTTATACAACACATTTCCCTCTTTGTTTTCTATTCACTTTTAACCTTTTTTTCCTCCTTGATCAGCTGTAATCTAACAGTCTCTGCACAGCTGTTATTAAAGACGCCTGACATTTTACAAGTTTATTTCTTTATCAACAAGAGCTGCTTCTGTCAGAGAGAGTTTCTGGTAGTCAATAAAGAAGAAATGGAACATTATCATTGTTTCTGATTAATTAAAATGAAGTTTTAATCACAGGTTAGAATTCAAATCTAACCCTAGATTTGTTAATCTGTGTTTAAAGTTAAGCAGTGCAACACCACTCGACTTAAAATAAACCCAAAATCAACAAATCCTCGATTAGTTCTAAACTTTGCTTAATTTAATCCTTATTTGTGCAATAACCAATGGTTTGCATCGTTCTACTGTCTTTTTTTTTTTTTTTTATCTCTCGTTGTGGTCCGGGGACAGAAGGGTATACAGCATTAGAACAACACAAAGATGAATAAATGATGTCTTAGTTTTCATCTTTGGTTGAACTATCCCTTTATTGTCACAATTTCCATGACATTAAAAATGAGACGGAAGATTTGAGTGTGCAGTGCAGAATAACTGCATCACATCACATTTATCTGTCCAGTGTGTTTCTGTTCACTAACAGCTTCACTCTCAATGTGGATGTGTGTCCTGAGTTATAGATTCACTTCAGTTATAATATAGACTTGCCACTCTTATTAATAACTGAACTGTGAATGAATGTAACATTAATTTTTGTAAGTTTTAAAATCATAGATAGCTGCACAGTATCTGTCTTATAATGAAGGGTTTCCCAAACTGGTGTTTGTGAGTTAATGAAAAGATAAGAATTAAATCAGAAAAATATAACATTCAAATAAATATTTGTAAAATAAAAATACATATAAATAAATTAACAAAAATATTGAATATTTAATTTGTTTATCTGTATGTCATTAGGCGCACAAACTGATCGCAGTCTGACTTGAAGCAGTGCATGCTGGTTAGAAATTTTAGGGCACCCATTTGGCCCTGATCACTGATATTAACCTACAAGAAAATGACTGCACTGTCAAGATATTTTCTGTATTTCTTAAGAGTTATTTATTTATTTTTTTTACTGTATATCACTCAGTATAATACTGCAAATTTCCTTTACAGTAGATAACTCTAATTCCCTTTGCATCATGGGAATTTTCAGTGATGTCAAACACCTCATACAGAGACGTATTGTATTTATTTATTTAAATTGCTGTACTGTAAATGCCTCTTTGGAGCCTTTGCATTTAGGGATCTAATTTTCTTAATTTCTTATCTTTGGATTGTCAGGATTCATCTTACAGTGTGTCTGAACAGCACAGAAACAGAGCGAGTGCTTGAAGTACTAGAAATATACCGCCATCAGTTTACTGTCCAGCATCTATTATAGTTATTATCACTGATTATAATGGGTTCAGTATTGTCTTTTGTCACATCGCACAGTGGGTTTTGTCTGGGAATTTAACTCATGAGTGAAAGAGATCTGGAGAACATCTGCGCTGTGAGTCGATGATCCTCACGAGAGAATAAGAAACACCTGGAAGCAGATGAACATATATGATTGTAGATCTGTGTGTGTTTTTTTCAGGTTTTTGAACACCAGTTTAACCTAGTAACATTTACTCGTAAACACAGCGGTAACAAACTTTGTTGTTTCAATTAACAAAAGACTTTGTCAGGTTATTGAATTACCAAATGTAAATTATTTTAACGAGCAGCACTTATCTTATATTAACCCTTAAATGCATACCTCGAGTCTTTAGCGACCCGGGACATTAGTATTCTCTACCCTCTCCCTCCTTCATTTTTTTAAAGTTAGACATCAACTTTCTTAGTATTCCTCAATCTATTAATCATAAACAATATAACAAGAAAAAAAACAGTAAACTGCCTGTTTTCTGATTTATTTAATTTATTTTTTGTAATAAATGTATAGGGTGGCTAGAGACCCAAGATATGTAAATGTGTATGTTTGTTTTTCTGCACAACTATATTTACATATCTGATGACTCAATATGTACAATGCCTTTTTTTTCTCAAGATGGCACTGTTTGATACACAATGATGAAATTAGTGATGTTACACTCATAATTACCGCAAGCATAAAACAAACGAACATCATCAGCAAACTTTTAACTGGTTTGAATGGCTTTACTGCAGAGCAATTACTATACGCAATGAAATATACATGTTACTGATATCTGATGCTGGATGTGGTGAATAAGCTGCCAGCGATCAAAATATTAAATATGAAGTCATTGAAAATGATAGTTTTGAGACAGATGCTGAATGTACTATGGAAGTTCTCAACAAAATCACCAGAGTTAAATCAACTCAGCTCAGAGTGCATACTGAAACAAACACAATGCAAAATAAGGTTTGCTTTAGGTAGTCTCTTGGCTTAAGAACCTTTCTTTTTAACAAAAGGTACTTTGTGGTGAAATAAAATTCTTCATATTATAAAAATGTAAGAAAGAGATGGTTCTTTAAAAAACCTTTGAATGAATGGTTTTTTTTTTGGAACCAAGAATGGTTCTTTTATAGCATCACTTGAAGAACTTTTTGAAACACCTTTATTTTTAAGAGTGTAGAGCAGCATTGTGTTTACATCCTGTAGTTTCACAGGGTTGACTCAAATATATAATTGACAAAAAGCTCATGATGATTATCTGATCTTTCTGCTTTACAACACCTCATGTATTTGTAACAGACAAAGAGTGAACAGTCAAGAGCCCAACTAAAACAAACACTTATCTCCATGATGGTGGCATCCTTTTAACCAATAAAACATCAACATCTGATCCTCTGTAATGGTGTTCATTATTTATGCAAAATCAGCATCTGTCTCTATCTCTCTCTCTCAAAATGGCCATATTTAAGAAAAAAGTTTACTAATTTACTAAGTTTACTAATATTAAATCATTTGCAGCTTCATCTTACCTCGCTCTCTTTAAACTGACGTTTCGCACTGTTCTTCTGTGAACAGTAAACCCTGCCCACTTTGATTTGATTGGCCAACTCAGTCATTTTGACATGTTAGACCGCTCAGGCTTTGACCTGAAGTGCCTAGAATGTGCAGTGGTCGCGCATGCATCCGTAGACTAAAGCAAATTAATTCTTACACTTTAATAGTAGGCCTATTTATAACGCTTAACAGGCTGTGTGACTATGAGAAGTTATTACCTCAAAATGTACGTCAGTATCAGTGATGCGCGGGTCAATGTATAAACAACCTGCACCCGACTGATGTTTTCAACTAATCCGCCCACAACTCGGACCACAAAAAAAGAAAAAGAAAATATTGTACCCGACCCGCTTCCTGACCCGCATTTTTTTAAAAAGTAGTAAATGCTCATCGTAGCGTCATTGGGCCATAGACGTAGGAACTAGAAAAAAATAAAAAATAAAAAACATAATATATTCTAATTTTGTCAAGAATTATAAAAAATCGTCAATAAGCTCATAATTTGTACTAAAATAGTCTAGTCTGGCTACCGTTTTTTTCTGCACTATAAGGCACACTTAAAAGCCTTTAATTTTCTCAAAAAACGATAGTGCGCCTTATAATCAAGAGCGCCTTATATATGGATCAAGGCGCTCTGTCAAAATGTTGACATTCCCTTTAGCACAGCTCCATCTAGTGGATGCATAACGCAAACCCAGTCAAACGTTTGCCTGCAGTATCTTCTATTCTATGCGCCTTATAATCCGGTGCACCCTATATATGAAAACAGTTCTAAAATAGGCCATTCATTGAAGGTGCGCCTTATAATCCGGTGCGCCTTATAGTGCGGAAAATACAGTATGTCTATTTCAGAGGCAGACAGAGTACACAGCTTCATTACTTGAGTAAAATTACAGATAGCCCTTGCTAAATGTTACTCAAGTACAAGTAAAAGTACTACAGTCAGATGTCTACTTAAGTAAAATTACTGAAGTACTTGTTTTTAAAAGTACTTGAGTATCAAGAGTACAATAGTACATTTTATAAATATTTCATTACTACTGCCACAGTGCTTACATTTATGTACAGAAACGTCCTACATGGAGTTATGAAAAATGTTAATGTTAATACCTTGGAGAATATAAAAGGAATTGAAAGTAAAATCAAGTCATTTTCACCTTTCGCCATGTTGCTTTATTTAATATTTCTCACTTGCCCACAAGGCAATAGCACAATGGCAACGCTCTGACAAACCTCTGCTAGAGTTTTAATATTTTTTTGCACCCACATTTGAACCTGACTGTGTTAAACACACCGCATACTCAAGAACATCAACGCAAATGGTCAGCTTACATTAATGTGTAATAATGTGTAAATATTGGTTCAACTTTCTATTTAATGAAATACATTTATGGTGTTGTTGCAATTGCACACTAAAGACAATAGTGTCAATTTACTATTAAAAATTACCTGGCCCATTTTTACTGAACAGTTCGCACATTTTACCTGAATGTTGTGCCTAGGCTCAAGAAGGTACTTTCTGATACTCTAACTCTCATAATTTTAAAATAATTATACTTTTTCACATTTAATATATATATAGACCTTTATATATTTTAGAGACCCATGCTAATTGAAAAAATAAAATAAAATAAAAATCATTAGTTCTCATGCATAGCTCATTTGATGGTACACTGTAAAAAAATGACTGTGATTTGTGAAAATGCTACAGTACAAACCTGTTAAATGGCTAACGGTAATTTCCTGTAAACTTTACAGGGAAAACTGTAAACTTACGTTCCCAGAATTCTCTGCGTTGCATTTCAAATTTTGTTTCAAATGTTTCTTCTTATTTTTTTCTTATCTGTTATGTTTATTAGGGTTGTATGTTACATATAATGTTGTTAAATTAATGTTTATTGCAAATTTCAGTTTAATGAGTCTTACCATTTAAGTTACTAATAACACTTTCATTGCTACATAGAGAGGAATAATATTTACATTATCAAAGAATATTAATTTCAGTCTAGACAGAGTTCAAGCACTCTCAACATTTCCATTATAATCACTGAAGCTGTTTATACTGTGAAATGTAAATCTTAAATACACACATTTGCACTTTGTTTATGATGAGAGAATTAATTCACCAGAGAACAGCATTCAGTCAGTGAGCGCACGCTCTGAAAAAAACACAGGCTTTTCAGCAATGACTCCTCTGAATGGCTCTGATTGGCCATTGCATTCACAAGCTCAACCGAATCCTGTGTGATTGGTTATAATGCGCAGCACTGTAAAAATGCATCTGGCTCAGTGCCGGCCAAAGCACTTAAGCAGAATTTGAATTTGGCAGCTGAAGCTGTATCAAATATATATGTAAAAAAATATATATTATTCATCCATTTTTGGTCTTTTGGAAGCTGCATCCAAAATCCACTTTGCTTAAAATCCTGAAGGGACACTGTTGAAATCGCGTTCCTGGAGGAGCAGTATACCCGTGCCCCGTTGGCCCGTGCGTTAATCTGTCCCTGCCCTCTAGTGTCTGGAGTAAAAACTACAACTCAACTTGTAGAAGAGTTTTTGTTTGATTGTTTTTTTTGTACAACAGAGGTTTACTGGTAGAAAAATTTTGTTATTCCATAAAATATTTTTAATGATAATTGTATTATTATTATTGTTGTTGTTTTTACATTTATATGACAATTGTACTGTACAATAGATGATACATTTCGGTCACAATCTCTTCAAGTTATACAGAGTGTGTTTACAAAAATAACAGAGCCCTAGTTTACCTAATGTAAGCATGAAATTTAAATTGTATTTTGTAAATATTTTTTGTTGATCTATTAACAATAAATCCATTCATATGTTTTTTTTAATGTCACCTAGTAATTTATCATCAAAATCTGAGCGAAAATATTAATGTCAAGCCCTGCCTGTAGTCATGTTTATCTGCATGTCAAGTGACCAATAAACTGATATAAGATTTTTGTTTTTTTTCTTGCTACTTCATACTTTGTATAAAACAATGCTGAATTTACACAAAAAAGTAAATGTTATGTTATATTACGAAGTGGAAATGGTGAATGAGACAACGACTGATCCTCTGTTGTCATCTAGTGGTTATAGTGAGAATATCATGACATTCATTACAATAGTACTTGTATTTTTAGCAGGTGGCACAAATCTCTGAGGTCTAGGGGGTTTTGGGGGCCTGGAGAAGTTTTGACATCCCCTGACTTTTGTGTTTTTTTCAGTTGCTTCTAAATATATACATGGCTAAAGTCTGAAAACACTGTATTCAGTACAAACTGAAATAGCATGTATGTATATGATTGTGTTTTTAAGAAAACAATGTTTATTTATGGTTTGTGACTAACTAAAATTGACTGAAATAAGGTCATAAAACACACACAGAATATTTGTTCACAAGACTGTTAAACCTGGACCTTGTAGCCTAGAATTTTTGCTTCAAAATGTTGTGAAAATTATCTTGTTTACTCACTCACAGAAAACAATAGATTGATTAAAATGTTCTAAGACACTTTTTGTTTGTAAAGAACATATGTGAGTAGGTGTCAACTATTATGTGTATTTGTGTCATTCACACCTTAGAAGACAAAGCCCCGCATAATGAGCTGCATAATGAGCTGCATAATGAGCTGTTCAGTCAGGTGTGTGACTGAGAGGGAGGAGTGACAAGAAAGAATGTGAGGACAAATGTATATATTTTTATGTTTGTAGTTTATTTAGAATATATTTAATTATTCCATAAAATAATCTGAGATTCACTTGCAAGTGCAGTTAAACAGTTTATTAGGAACAATCAAAGCTGACTTTCAAAGCATCATCACTCCAGTCACACGATCCTTCAGAAATCCTTCTAATATTCAGATTTTCTACTCAAAAAAAAACAACAACAAAAAAACATTATTATTATTTTTATTATTAATGTTGAAAAGAGCTGAGAATATTTTTTTTCATGTTCTTTGATAAACTGAAAGAACAGCCTTGTTTGTAACATTTATCATATGAATTATTTGTATTTATCATCACATGTGTGCTAAATTATTTTATACAGTCTATGGTTCATGCAGCTTTGTGATTTCAACCACCATTTATTCAGATCATTTTCTAAATATTACTGTTATTGTGTTATGAAATGTAGTTTTAAAGGTATTTCAGGCGAGAATGTAGTTGTTTTAAACTCAAATCTGTGGTTTATTTATAAAGACAGCTCCTATTTAAAAATGTGTTTCACCGATCAGCTCCATGCGATCAGCGAGAGCTCAGTGATCATGTATCCACCGAGAGCACTCTCAACTCGGCTAGTCCTTCTGACGTGTCACTGGCTCTGATGTCTCTTTAGTGGTTAAGCATAAAATATAATTTGCTTGGGATAAATGTAATCTTTGGTCTTTTACTACTTTGAGATCGATCTGAAGTTGAAAGTGAAAGTGAAGTGACATTCAGCCCTCAGTATGGTGACCCATACTCAGAATTTGTGCTCTGCATTTAACCCATCCGAAATGCACACACACAGAGCAGTGAACACACACACACACTGTGAGCACACACCCGGAGCAGTGGGCAGCCATTTATGCTGCGGCGCCCGGGGAGCAGTTGGGGGTTCGATGCCTTGCTCAAGGGCACCTAAGTCGTGGTATTGAAGGTGGAGAGAGAACTGTACATGCACTCCCCCCACCCACAATTCCTGCCGGCCCGGGACTCGAACTCACAACCTTTCGATTGGGAGTCCGACTCTCTAACCATTAGGCCACGACTTCCCCACGAAGTTCAATGCAAATTTAAAATCATAAGAAATTGTTTACAGATACTGTTTTTGAAACCAAATCTAACTATATGAAACACTGCATCTAACAATGGTTTGTGGAAAAAATAGATAATAAAAATAAATAAATAAAGCATATACATCAACTCAAATACAGTTATCTAATAAGCACGTGTCCAATTCTGTGTACTAAACTCCTGAAACACTGGTGTCTCTTTGTACATGATATGATGATATAAATAAGTAAAATGGTCATGAAGTGACTCACAGCATTTCTAGAGATTATGTTTGTGTTCATGTACTCATATATTGAGGCAGTGGAGGCTGAAAACACTGGACATGATAAAGATTTAAATCCTTTGGTTGGGGACATGCAACATTATTAAGAGTTCTCTCCAGAACTTTCATTATCCAGCCATCCTCTCATGACTTTAATACTGAAGATTTTTATTTGACCTTACCATGTTTTGTAACTACAGTAACCAAGTTTGTTTTTGGCAAATTAATTACAACTTGTATTTATTTTTACTACAAATTCCATGGTTAAACCACGGTTAGTGTCCATAGGCTATATTAATTTTCGTAAGGGTTGTGTTTTTGTCTGCACTAGCTCCCCCTAAACCTATGATAAAATATGATTATTTGTCTGCTAAATTATTACTGTAACATTACAATAGATAATAATGATGTAGTTTATACAGTATTTTGAGTGGTTGTGAGCAATGTGCTGCTGGTGCTTGACTAAGTAAACAAAGACAAAAGTACAATAGCATATTTACAGATGAAACTGACCTGCACTTGAAACCCTGAACAGAAGTGTCGCTTCTCTGGTCCACCTGTGGGCTTCCACAGTCCACTCCATTCTCTCGCTCACATTGATTACTCTGAGTCTGATCCAAACTATTCGGCGTAGGCGCGGAGAGCACGCGAGCCAAGAGCACTGCAGTCACGACTAACCGATTCATGATTTATTAGAGATTTAATTATCAAATGGTGAATTCAGAAATAATCGCTTTAGTATATTCGGCAGACAATTAAAAAATATGAATATTAAAATAGCTGGCCAAATCGTCTGCCAGTCCACCGGGAACTGTCCCGGTTCTTCTGATGTCCAGTCCACGCCTGATTTCCACAGTCACGCAGCACATACAGATTCATATATTTTCATTTTGCGGCTTAATATTCACAGACACTAGTCCATATCATGTTTTGATTCAAGTGAACGTCCAAAATGTGGCATATTCCATCCGCGTTTGGCTGAATTCTGTTTTTATGACTGGATTCTACGAACCAGACTGTGTTTTCCGCATCGCTTTAATTACTGTATAGGGTCGTACGTCTCAGTGCAATTTGGGAAAGAAATCAATTAAATCTGTAGTTGGATGTGTGTAAATATTCAAATGTAATCCATACTGCACCTGGATGACAACTACAGGCGATCTATTCCACCTGCAGAGCGCCTGTCCATCTGTCTCCGGTAGGAATATATAAGTCCTATATAAGGTAAATTATTAAGGGCATTTTATGAAGCTTGTTGATGTTTAACTGTAAAAAACGCCCGAAACGCTCAATTCGCCTCTTTGCTTTGACTTAACATGTATCTTCTTGGTTGTGTTTTATGTTACAAAATAGACTTTATTCGGTTATCTTTGTCTATCTTGAAACGTGACAGTCATGTGATCATTAACAGATATTAGAAAGCCATGAACATGCAAGTGTTTTGTTAAATTATTGAAACTTTAATATACAATCTAAGGTTATTTCAAGTAAATATTCAGTTTAGCTGACAGATACATACACACAAAATAATTTAAGACTAATATAAACAGCTCTCGTCAAAAAGTTTGTTTGTCCTCCTCTGCTTCATCTGTAACTCATTTCTTTTTTTAAATACACTCTAAATCCTCACACGCCCTCTAGTGTCTGGAGTAAACACTGCAACTCAATATAACAGCTCCAACAATCACTAATGAATAAAAAAGATTAAACTGAAGAAGAGTTTTTGTTTGTTTGTATGTTGTACAACAGAGGTTAAAATGGAAAAGCTGTTTTACTAAAAATAATAATGATAATTGTATTATTGTTGTTGTTACATTTATATGACCATTACAGTACAATAAATAATACATTTATGTCACAATCTCTTAAAGTTATAGAGTTTTTTTTTCAGTATTATTTTTATGAATTGCCTTCATTAAATTCATTCACATGGAGACAGATCATACAAACTTAAATGCGTATTTAAATAGTCTCTTTGCATTTCAGTGTACACAGACGTTACTGATTTAAGTGACGTACATGATATTCATTCAAACATAATATTCATCCTGAAGTTCCTCCAAAATTAAACAAATTCGGTGACTTTCCTCGTTCTACAGTAAATTCCCTTGTAATGACTGGATTCCTCTCGTGGAAATAACAGGGCTCTAGTTTACTTAATCTAAGCATGAAATTAAAATTGTATTTTGTAAATGTGTGTTGTTGATCTCATTGTGAACGATTCATCCATTCCTATGTGTGTTTGTTTTTAATATCACCTAGTGATGTTTAATCAGAATCTCATCAGTGAATCTTCCAGTGAAGTGACAGACTTCTCTCTGGTGAAGTTTGCTGGTCACTTAAATCCACCTTCAGTGTTTGTTAGAGACAAATGATGAACAGAACCAAATCCTCACCCCGTCCTCTTTTCTTGATAATTGGTTTAACTCTAAAGAAACAGTTCTGTTTCTACTTTACTTCTGTTTTGTATTTGTCTTACAAAGAAACATATTTTGCCATTCTGGATTTGAACAAATAATGATTAAAAATGAAGTCATTCAGTCTTTTATAAGAACAAATATGTAGCTGATACAGAAGAGTATAAGAAAAGTGTTGAGCCACAAATATTGATAAGTTAGATTATTAAAGATAAGATTATCTGCAGACTGACCTGATACAGTCAGTGTAAGAGCAGCACTGATGTGTGATGTCTGTGAGTCTGATCTCTCTCCTCTACATCTGTATTCACCGCTGTAAGACACATCAGCTGTGAAACTGTACTCTGCTGTTGTTGTTGTTGTGTATTGAGAGCGAGTGTCTCCATCTTTAAACCAGCTGTATGTCCACTGAATGTGTCCTCCTCTCTGTATGTCACATGTGAGAGTGACATTCTCTCCTCTGAACACACGCTGATTTGGAGTCACCCTCACTACAGGTTTTACTGATAAACACAGAAGAAAATACTCATTGAAAAAGCAATGCAGTATGATTACTGCTAAATCACAACATGTTAGGTGAAAAACACTGCATTCAATTTAATATCTGATTTGCTTGTAGTTTGTTTTGACTACAGCCAAACATTTTTGTAATTATTGGCAAAAACAAAATGAAACAATGATATTTATATTATGTCAATACATGTATGTTATTTTGTATTCACATATCACACAATAGCAACTTGCACAACATTTACAACATCTGAATAATTTCATACATGCCAACCTTCAGTATAACTAATGAAACAGACTTTTATGATATAGTTAGCAAATGTATACACAGTGTATGCTGTAACATTTCATGTAAAGATGGTCTTTAATCAATTTCACTGAATTAAACATGATGAGCTGAGATAAAAGCAATGTAGCAGAATATGTTTTTTAAGCCATTGCATGTGTTCTGTTTCACATGAAAGAAGTTATCAGAGTACAGTATAAAAGAATAACACATCTATACGAATAATGACTAAAAGTGAATTGCTTCAGTCCTCTTATCCACCTTTTTCCTGACGTAAAAATGAACGCTGCCATTTGTAAATTCTATTGGTCTAGCTTCCGGTCTCATTGGCATCCAGCTATTTTTAGATGTACGTTTTGCTGCTTGATATTGACAATTGATGTTTCCTATCATATTATTTTAATTTGTTATCTTAATTAAGAACACACTGGTTTGTACTGCAAACAGTTTTAGCGTTTACTGCACGTTGTTATTTTTCTCGTTATTTACCTATAGTGGATGATGAAACTGAAGTCTCACCCATAGACTTACTTCCACATTGAGGAAAAAGATGAATAAGAGCAGATGTGGTTGATACAGAAAAGTATAAGAAAAGTGTTCAGGGACAAATATGGATTTAAATGTGTTTTAAACAGATCTGAACACTTTGTTAATTAATTTTAAGTTTTCACTGCCTCAACTAACGTTAGTTTGTAAGTTGACTGAGCTAGACATTACAGACAGAAGACGGTCGTCAGCCACCTTGGTCAGCTTCTCAATCTCCACAAAGTTTGGAAATTTTCTCAGAACACAACTTTGGTAAGTAAAATATTTGTATTTGTTGGTTTAACGTGTAAAATTTTGTATGTTATCTAAGAATAGTAAGTGGTTTAAAGAGTCGTATTTTCTAGTTGTATGTAGGCACTCAGAGGCCTCGAAATAAAGCCGGTTCCACAGTATTTTCCATATAAATATTTAAAAAAGTGTTCTCTCATGCGATACTGAGCTGAACTTATGTGGAGAATGATAAAAATACAGTTTGGTATGTATTATTTGAGCCCAGAGCAGCGTAAGAGACCATTTAAACAGAGCTCAAGAGCGCAGCAGATCACTGTATGGATTCAGAACGGCGGGAATAAAAAAAAAAACAGCAACTGCAAATTCAGAATATAGATGAAAAATACTCAAACTGTCTCTTTTCTGCTTGTTATAAGTTAAGGGAAACAAATGAGCACCATATGAGCACCTCCCTCAGTTCTTTTATTTTTTCTGAAGTAGTCATTCAAGCGCCTCACCAGAACCCAGAGTCATGCTGCGTGAATATAGGGTTATACATATATTGTTCAAAACTATATATTTTAGAATAACAGTAATAATAGTGTAGCTATATCTTGTATAAATAGCCATACAATAAGGATAGACACAAATTTGTTACATTTCCTTCCATTTTGTTATAATTCTGTGCATGTCGTGTCATTTAAAAGATTCGTCTTGATGGTAAAGTTGGGCTTTGGTAATTAAAACAAACTTGTCAATACATTTGACTTTCTCCAAAGATTTATTTATATATTTATGTTTATTATTTTACAGTGTTTTAACATGTTTCTGTATTTTTCATATTTTTGATATTTTGGAATGACTGAAGATAAGCGCAGAATTCAATAATCCTGTGGATGGACCGCAGCGAGTCCTTTTGCAGTTGAATCCATCAAAATGCTATGCAGACATAATGGAAATGACGTTCACATTGTAGAGCTTGGACAAAGTTGTAAGTAAATTGATTTATTATTATAAATGCACATTTATTGGAGTCTGTAAGCTTTACGATTGTAAGGCACAGTTTAATGCTTCCCTTTGTTTTTATTAAAGAACACAGGCTCGGAGCAGGAATTCATCAAGGACATGACTGCTGGGATTACGCTTGTGGATGACCAAACTGAGCAGCATCAGTATGCAGTGATCACTGCGTGTAAAGAGGAATTTCCGGGATAAATCTGACATGGGAAATTTCAGTGAAACTTAAGGGTGTACGACCCGTGTATGAAAATTTCCCAGGCAATTATTACTGAGTCCCGTACACGACCATGCACTTGAGATGTACAGAGATTTACAGATACAGGATATTTCTGATTGCACACACTGGACGTGTTCAGAGATTTCCAGTACACCAGCCCTCATAAAAATTAACCATGGTTTTATAATAGTTAAAGTGTATACAATTTTTTTGTTGTACTACAAATAGGCTAACACATAAAACTATGGTTAGTGTACTGTACTATGGTTAATTTATGGTTACCAATGTGAGTACAATAATTTTGTTTTAATTTTTTTATATTTTCTATCTATTTTTTTTTATGTACCATGGTTAATGTCGTAATTAAGGGAGCAAGCTCGGTCTTGTTTTTTCGGGGTGTTTTTCAGTTAAAAATGAATCGTCCAGTGAGTGTTTTGAACAGAATCACAAAATTTAAGTGAGATAATAAAATAAAATCCACACTATTCGCGCTAGTGCTGTATCTCGGGTTGGTTGTAGTTTGGTAATAGAGGTAATGAACAGTGATATATCAGACACTGAGATTCCAGGCCTCGCATTTAGAGCTGATTCACACGAGACTTGTAATTCTTGACGCCCTTGAATCGAATCATTTTGGAATCGACTCACTGTTCTTACTCCTCCCGCCGCTGCTGTTTGAATTTGCGCGTGCGCGCTGACAGTTGAGCTTGTGTTCTGCAGTGAGGGGCTACTGGCTGACAACGTTCGGTCATTTATGTGAGATTTACCTCAAAAAAGGTAAGTGTGAATACATAAAACCATTTTGAAAAACATGTTTACAAGAATATAACATTAAACGTTGTTTGATGTTGTGATATCTATTTTTTATCTGTATTTCTAGCATAAAGTTGTTTCGAGCCGTTTATTCCCGCTTCAGGTGCTTCGCTATTGCACGTGCTGATTTTGTCACATTCGGTGTTACAAGGAAACGAGGAGAGATCCAAGTGCAGGTATGTGACTTTATTAAAAGGGTAATCCAAAGGGGTAAACAGTCCAGGCAGGGTCAAAACCAGAATATCCAAACAGAACATAAACAAGACACGAAGACAAGGTAAGGCAAGGCAAGGCAAGGCAAGGCAAGAAGCGACGGACGTGAATAACTATAAACATTAAACAAGGACTCCGTAACACAGACTCAGACAGACCGGGTATAAATACACAGAAGGATAATGAGGGAACAGGAGACAGGTGGGGAACAAGCAATTACTCAACAAGGAGGAAGGTGACCAAATAAGGGAACAGGAAGTGATAAGGTGACAGACACCGTGAGAAAGGGGGACATCTAGTGGAAACCCAGGGACACAACCCAGACACTGTGACAGTACCCCCCCTCTACGGAGCGGCTCCCAGACGCTCCACGACAGACACAAAACAGAGACCAGGAGGGAGGCGGACAGGTGGAGGCTCAGGGGAGGGGGACGGAGGGCCAGAAAAGAAAAACATGGGGAACAGACAACGGAAGTGTGAACACCAAACAGGGAGACCAGGAGGGAGGAGGACCGGAGGAGGTTCAGGGGGAGGGACGGAGGGCCAGACTGACAGAAAGGAACAGGGACAGGAGTGAACACAAGAACAAAAAACATAAAACAACATGAAGCCCCCCAGGGCGGAGCAGAAGACCACCACGTCCTTGTGGTCGAGGCCAGAGTCCTCCAGGGCGGGGCAGAAGACCACCACAACCGTGTAGTCAGGGCGAGAGCCCCCCAGGGTGGAGCAGAAGACCACCACGTCCTTGTGGTGGAAGCCAAAGTCCTCCAGGGCGGAGCGAAAGACCACCACAACCGTGTGGTCAGGGCGGAAGCCCCCCAGGGCGGAGCAGAAGACCACCACAACAGTGTGGTCAGGGTGGAAGTCCCCCAGGGCGGAGCAGAAGACCACCACAGCCATGTGGTCAGCATGAGAGCCCCCCAAGGCGGAGCAGACCTCCGTGCAGACGGACCAACGGGACGACAAAACTCTGGTAATCCCCTGGTGTCTTTACTGGACTCCAGAAGATTGGTGCTGGCCTGACTCTGTTTGCGAAGATCATTGGTGACTGGCATTTGTTCATGAAGACCATCGGTGACTTGCACTTGTACATGAAGATCATTGGTGAATTGTACTTGCTCATGTAGATCAATGGTGACTTGCCTTTGTTCATGAAGATCACCGGTGACTTGACTCAGTCCTAGAAGATCAACCGTGACTTGACTCAGTCCTTGAAGATCACCAGTGACTTGACTCAGTCCTTGAAGATCACCGGTGACTTGACTTGACTCTGAAAGGTCAACGGTGACCAGCCTTGTCTCTGGAGAGTCCATGGTACCTAGCCCTGACTCTGGAAGGACATCGGTGACTAGCCCTGACTCTGGAAGGTCAGCGGTGACTAGCCCTGACTCTGGAAGGTCAGCGGTGACTAGCCCTGACTCTGGAAGGTCAGCGGTGACTAGCCCTGACTCTGGAAGGTCAGCGGTGACTAGCCCTGACTCTGGAAGGTCAGCGGTGACTAGCCCTGACTCTGGAAGGTCAGCGGTGACTAGCCCTGACTCTGGAAGGTCAGCGGTGACTAGCCCTGACTCTGGAAGGTCAGCGGTGACTAGCCCTGACTCTGGAAGGTGAGCGGTGACTAGCCCTGACTCTGGAAGGGCAGCGGTGACTAGCCCTGACTCTGGAAGGTCATCGGTGAGTAGCCCTGACTCTGGAGGGTCAACTGGAACCTGACTCGACTCTGGAGAGTTCGCTGGAACCTGACTCGACTCTGGAGGGTCAACTGGAACCTGACTCGACTCTGTAGAGTTCCCTGGAACCTGACTCGACTCTGGAGGGTCAACTGGAACCTGACTCGACTCCAGAGGATCAGCTGTGACTGTCATCCTGTGCAGCGGCGTTGGGCAAGCAGCCATCTTGGGCCATGACTCTGGACAGGATGCCATCTGGTGCTGGGGCACTGGGCTGGCAGCCATCCTGTGCTGTGGTGCTGGATTGACGGCCATCTTGGCCTGTGGCGCTAGATTGATGGCCCTCTTGGGCCATGACTCGGGACAGCTGGCCATCTTGGACCTTGGTTCTGGATAGGTGGCCAACTTGGGCATTAGCGCTAGGTGAGTGTCCATCTTGCGCTGTGGCACTGGGCTGGCAGCCATCTTGTGCTGTGGCGCTGGATTGGTGGCCATCTTGGGCCATGACTCTGGACGAGCGGCCATCTTGGGCCTTGGCGCCGGGTTAGCGGCCATTTTGCGTTGTAGTGCTGGTCTGGCGGCCATCTTGTGCGGTGGCGCTGGGCTGGCGACCATCTTGGGCTGTGGCGCTGGCTCAGCAGCTGTGACGTGAACAGTCTTGGGAATCTCTAAGATCCTTGACAGTGTGGAAAAGTAATCCAAGAACGTGTTAGCGGCCATCTTGGGCGTTGGCGCTGAGCTGGCGGGCATCTTACCTCGTGGCGCTGGACTGGTGATCGCCTTGTGTTGTGGTGCTGTGTTGGCGTCCATCCTGCCTCGTGGCGCTGGACTAGCGGCCATCATGGGCAGTGACGCCACCGTGGCGGACGTGCGCTTCCTCTCTCCTCTCCGTCCGCCATGGTGAGACGGTGGCTCTAATCCATCCCACACGAGCCCCAGGTCGAAGGGCGGCCCTGGTTGAGAGCGTTGCTGAGTATCCTCTCGACCACTCCCTCCTCAGCGACCTCCTCTGGTTCACTGGAAAACCACCAGGCGAGTTCCTTCAAATCCATTCCTCTCCCGCACTGTGGCTGGGGAGGAGACATAAGCCGACATACCGCTGGCTCTTGCAGTGACGGAGTCCTTCTGTCACGTTCGGTGTTACAAGGAAACGAGGAGAGATCCAAGTGCAGGTATGTGACTTTATTAAAGGGGTAATCCAAAGGGGTAAACAGTCCAGGCAGGGTCAAAAATAGAATATCCAAACAGAACATAAACAAGACACGAAGACAAGGTAAGGCAAGGCAAGGCAAGGGAACAGGAAGTGATAAGGTGACAGACACCGTGAGAAAGGGGGACATCTAGTGGAAACACAGGGACACAACCCAGACACTGTGACAGATTTTCTGAGAGATTTACATCAGGCGAAGGTTAGTATAAATACATAAAACCATTTAAATTACTTTATTTTTTTCAGAACATAACATTAAAATTATTTCAATGTTGCATTATTTCTCTCAAACTGTATTTCTAGCCCGGTGTTGTTTCGAGCTGTTTGTTCCCACTTCAGTGTCCTTCAGTCGGCGAGTGGTCACAGCCTTCAGAGAGATTTATATCAGAAGAAAGTAAGGTAGAATTTACAGAAACATTTTGAATAAGCTTTTTACCAAAGCTTAATGTTAAGTGTTGTAATGGATATATTTGTGTGGGTTTATGTTGTAAAATTAGTCTAGATATATTGATAAACTGCTAACTGGTAACTTAGTTAGCAACTGCTACGTAAAGTTACATTTTTAAAGTTAGCTTTTAGTACAATATACATGTTTATTAATTAATGTTAGTTTAGCTAGTGTGCTTTAGTTGGTAACATATTCCCCATTGACACATCCTGCTCATCTGATTTCAGAGTCTCCACACACTACAGCTGACTTCTGATTCACTGGAGACAGCCTTGAGGAGAAATGGTGTCTGTCTTCATTTGTTAATATATCATAATATTCAAAGTCCAGCTTAAATTCTCTTGTTTTGATCATGTCTTTTGTATTCATGTTTTTGTTTACATTTTGCCATTCTTCTGGAAAACTGCTGGTCTTTAAAGAACAATCATCAATCAGGTAACTTGAACACAGTTTTTTAATATCATTCTGTAACTTTAGTTTAGGGGAAACATTTTCAGATAATTCAACAAATTAGCATCAGAGGAAATCTATATATCGCCACTTTTCTCACCTCCATTCCCAGACGATAGCAGGCCAAATATGCTTATTCTGTCTATTGTAAATAGATATGTGACCTTGTGAATTGCTGTATAGTTCAGCTAACAAAATAACCATCTGTTTTCATTACATTTATATTATCGTGTTATGTTTCATCATTCTAACTTGTGTTTAAACAATGAAAACTGTACAATGTATTTATAGAGAGTGTGTTTTATTATATTTTTACAGGATCCTCTGTTCCCAGACCTAACCATTCATCTGAAGGACTGTGAAAATATGAACCCTTTGAAACACCGGTGACTGTTTCTACATTATAAATATAAAGGACATGGCAAAGGATGATGGGGGTATTGATATTTCACTGAAATTACATATCATTTAAGTACATTTAGTCTGCTAGTCAGAATTATAGCCGATTAAATAAAAATAAATAGTAGTTCATGTTTGTTTTGGGATAGTGGTTCACGAGTCCTTTGTCCTGAACAATTTAAATGATCCTCCAGATCCTTCACTTTCTCAGGCTTTCCAGCATCTTTTTGCATATTTGAACCCTTTCCAGCAATGAATGTATGATTTCAGATCTTTTTTTTACACTGAGGACAATTGAGGGACTCATACACAACTATTTCAAAAGGTAAACACATTTATTGATTTTCAAGAAAGCAACAAAATTTATTAAGAGAGACAGGATGTGAACTACTTGAATGGATGATCAGGGAAAAGTACTATTTTTTTCATCTTCTGAAAATCAGTAATAAAAAAGTATGTAGCTTCTGAAGGGCAGTACTAAATGAACAGATATGATCTTTAAAAAAACAAAAAAAATATTTTACTCATCATCCTGTTCAAAATGTACACCCCCAACTCTTAATGCATTGTTTCCTTCTGGAGCATCAGTGAACAATGCTTTCATCTTTTAAAATAGTTGTGTATGAGTCCTTCATTTTTTCCTCAGAGTGAAAAGATAGATCTCAAAATTATAAGTCATTGTTGGACAGGGGCCTAATATGCAGAAGATGCTGTAAAACCAAACAATTTGTGGGACTTGGAGAATTTTTCTAAAGAACAACAGGGAGTTGAACTGATGTGGACTCATGAAAAACTATCCCAAAACAAAAACAGCTGTGGGTCATCCAGTGTATGTTAACTTTTTAACATTTTTTTTATACATGTATACATTTTCATTTTTATAAAATCAGTAAAGGTAATTATCTATTATGTTAAATTGCGTATTCATGATGGTACTAAATAAATATAGCATACATTATGATCCCTCTTATTTTGTTAAAATGATTATGACAGAGGGGCAAACTCAGTCCTGGGGGTCTACTGTCCTGCAGAGTTTTGCACCAACCCTAATTAAACCGACTTGAAGCTAATCAAAGTGTTCAGGATTACTTGAAGGCTACAGGCAGATGAGTTTGCTCAGGGTTAGCAGAACTCTGCAGGACAGTGGCCCTCCAGGACCGAGTTTTTCTCATCTCTGTGCTAATGGTATGTAAACTTATGAGCATGACAACATCTTCTGTAACTTCTGAAAGGCAGAATTAAATGAAAAAAAAAACATGGCATGGTCCTGATGGTGCCAGAGTTGTAGATTTGTGTTAGTGTCTGTCTGATTGAGATTGCAGTAATCACTGCCCAGACTTTCCAGTTTCCTTTGCAAGTGTATTCATTATTGTGTTTTTCTTTTGGTTAGTATACATTATTTATTGTTTCTTTTCAAAATTATTTTATTTTTTAAACAGTTTAATGATTTACTTGAAGTGTTTGTGTCTGTGTTTGCAAAATATTGAAAATATTTTTCTCAATCTAAATGATGTTGCACTCCTGTTGAGTTTGTTTAATGATATTTGCAGTCCTGTTAAATGTTTGCTGTCTTGCATTTGCTGGAAATTTGGAGTTAATTGGTTAACAGATGTTCAGGAGCAGGGGCACGCCCCAAACAATCACCTGACTTCCTGAAACCTCTATATATATTGGGTCACCTTATACCATACTGCTAGTCTTGTTCTTTCGAAGGACAGATGGACTACCCTGGCCTGGACAGCTCTCTGTTCGTTTTAATGTCACTGGCGACACTTGAGGATCACCTCTCATCGCCTCGATCGCTGTCTCTTTCCGAGCGATCGTGCACATTCTGGGCCACGAGTGTCTACTCCCAGGCTCATCTTGGGAGGATTCTGAGTTGTTCCCAGTCTCCACCCTCTCCATCAGAGAGATCTGCAGGCCAAGATCGCCTTCATTGTTTGCGTGGTGGATGCAGAAACTGAATTTTCGCTCCCCTCGCGAGCCGCTTCTCTTCTCTTCTCTTCTTTGTCAGGTCCCTGGCGGCCTGACAAAGTTTGATGTTTCGCCGTGAAACAGGAAGTTGCTGTAACTCAGGCAAGCAATGTCCGATCTGCCCCAAACTTCACACGTGTGATGGGTGTTCTGCCCTGAACAAACACCCATGACCAAATTCAGTTATAGTCATAGCGCCACCTGCTGGTAACAGGAAGTGACATGGTTAACACAGTTATGGATTCCTTGCAAAATAATAAAAGGCATCAACAAGGGTTAAATAGGCTGGCAAAATTTTATAAGCATGCTAATACATGCTAACAACATTTAGCTAAGTGCTAAAGCATGCTACTAATGCAGTGAAACAGGAAATTGCTGTAACTCAGGCAAGCAATGTCCGATCTGCCCCAAACTTCACACGTGTTATGGGTGTTCTGTCCTGAACAAACGCCCATGACCAAATGCAGTTATAGTCATAGCGCCACCTGCTGGTAACAGGAAGTGACATGGTTAACACAGTTATGGACTCCTGGGAACATATTAAAAAGTGCCAACAAGTGTTAAATAAGCTGGCAACATGCTAGTAACCTACTAATACATGCTAGCAACAATTAGCTAAGTGCTAAAGCATCATATTATTGCAGTGAAACAGGAAGTTGCTGTAAATCAGGCAAGCAATGTCCAATCTGTCCCCAAACTTCACACATGTGATGGGTGTTCTGTCCTGAACAAACACCCATGACCAAATTCAGTAATAGTCATAGCGCCACCTGCTGGTAACAGGAAGTTACATGGTTAACATTGTTATGGACTCCTAGGAACATATTAAAAAGTGTCAACAAGTGTTAAAAAAGGCTGGCAACATGCTAGAAACATGCCAATACATGCTAGCAATACTTAGCTAAATGCTAAAGCATGCTAGTGATGCAGTGAAAAAGGAATTTGCTGTAACTAATGCAAGCAATGTCCGATCTGCCTCAAACTTCAAACGTTTGTCAAGAGTGTTGTCCTGAACACATCAACATGCCCATATTTGATTATATTCATAGTGCCACCTGCTGGCAACAGGAAGTGGCATGTTTAACACTGTTATGGACTCCTTGCAAAATAATAAAAGGCATCAACAAGGGTTAAATAGGCTGGCAAAATTTTATAAGCATGCTAATACATGCTAGCAACATTTAGCTAAGTGCTAAAGCATGCTACTAATGCAGTGAAACAGGAAGTTGCTGTAACTCAGGCAAGCAATGTCTGATCTGCCCCAAACTTCACACGTGTTTTGGGTGTTCTGTCCTGAACAAACACCCATGACCAAATGCAGTTATAGTCATAGCGCCACCTGCTGGTAACAGGAAGTGACATGGTTAACACAGTTATGGACTCCTAGGAACATATTAAAAAGTGCCAACAAGTGTTAAATAAGCTGGCAACATGCTAGTAACCTACTTATACATCCTAGCAACAATTAGCTAAGTGCTAAAGCATCATATTATTGCAGTGAAACAGGAAGTTGCTGTAAATCAGGCAAGCAATGTCCAATCTGTCCCAAAACTTCACACGTGTGATGGGTGTTCTGTCCTGAACAAACACCCATGACCAAATTCAGTAATAGGAAGTTACATGGTTAACATTGTTATGGACTCCTAGGAACATATTACAAAGTGTCAACAAGTGTTAAAAAGGCTGGCAACATGCTAGAAACATACCAATTCATGCTAGCAACACTTAGCTAAATGTTAAAGCATGCTAGTGATGCAGTGAAAAAGGAATTTGCTGTAACTAATGCAAGCAATGTCCGATCTGCCTCAAACTTCAAACGTTTGTCAAGAGTGTTGTCCTGAACACATCAACATGCCCATATTTGATTATATTCATAGTGCCACCTGCTGGCAACAGGAAGTGGCATGTTTAACACTGTTATGGACTCCTTGCAAAATAATAAAAGGCATCAACAAGGGTTAAATAGGCTGGCAAAATTTTATAAGCATGCTAATACATGCTAGCAACATTTAGCTAAGTGCTAAAGCATGCTACTAATGCAGTGAAACAGGAAGTTGCTGTAACTCAGGCAAGCAATGTCTGATCTGCCCCAAACTTCACACGTGTTTTGGGTGTTCTGTCCTGAACAAACACCCATGACCAAATGCAGTTATAGTCATAGCGCCACCTGCTGGTAACAGGAAGTGACATGGTTAACACAGTTATGGACTCCTAGGAACATATTAAAAAGTGCCAACAAGTGTTAAATAAGCTGGCAACATGCTAGTAACCTACTTATACATCCTAGCAACAATTAGCTAAGTGCTAAAGCATCATATTATTGCAGTGAAACAGGAAGTTGCTGTAAATCAGGCAAGCAATGTCCAATCTGTCCCAAAACTTCACACGTGTGATGGGTGTTCTGTCCTGAACAAACACCCATGACCAAATTCAGTAATAGGAAGTTACATGGTTAACATTGTTATGGACTCCTAGGAACATATTACAAAGTGTCAACAAGTGTTAAAAAGGCTGGCAACATGCTAGAAACATACCAATTCATGCTAGCAACACTTAGCTAAATGTTAAAGCATGCTAGTGATGCAGTGAAAAAGGAATTTGCTGTAACTAATGCAAGCAATGTCCGATCTGCCCCAAACTTCACACGTGTGATGGGTGTTCTGTCCTGAACAAACACCCATGACCAAATTCAGTTATAGTCATAGCGCCACCTGCTGGTAACAGGAAGTGACATGGTTAACACCGTTATTGTTATTGTATACCGTTACTTGTCTGATCTGCCCGAAAGTTTGCATGTTTGGTAAGAGTCCTGGCCTGAAGATATTTACATGTCAATACTCTGTTATAATCATAGCGCCACCTGTTGGCAGCAGGAAATGTGGCACAAATATTTTTCTATTTTATAAGCATATGGCCCAACGTTCACTGTTCCTCCTATGGGCACCGGGTGGTGGTGAGCCCGAGTGCGAGGGCCCTTTCATCGCTGCTTGCAGCTTTAATTTTTTTTACATTTATGTTCTGAAAAATATAACAACTTTTAATTTAATTGAATGCAAAAAAATCTTCACATAAACTATAAATTCTATATGCATAAACTATGTAGATTAATCTTTATTCAAGCAATGCCCGCGAACCGCCAATTGAATAGCACTGTCCTATGTCATCCACCTGGAACAGCTCTCACGAAAGTGAGAGAAAAGTTTTTTTTTCTTACAAAAACACATGGATTCACTACAGGAGGCCTTTATTTACCCCCTGGAGCCGTGTGAGGCACTTTTTATTATGGATGGATGCACTTTATTTGACTACTTTTGGACTGTTGAAAAAAACACCCACCTACCTCAATTATAAAGCTTGGAAGTGCAAGGACAATTTATATATATATATATATATATATATATATAATCTGATTGAATTTGTCTGAAAGATGAAAGTCATGCAAACCTACAATGCCATGACGGTGATTAAAACATGAATTTTTGTGGTAACTAACCCTTTAAGAGTCATGCTTTACTCTGGAACATGCAGTGCAACAAACTATCATTTAAAAGGAATATCTCTTTTCACCAAGATACTTTCAGATCATTATTAAAATTTTGGGACAGATTAGACTGAATTTCAAGCAGGCAAAATTGGATTAAGGAAAACATATCCTCGTCGCATTGGTTTGTCACATTTTATGACATTCAGAAATCACATAGAATATCAGTAAAGAAAATAAAGTGCAAAATTTGGCTTTTTGTTTGGTCTGTATTCATAGCTGTTAAACAGATCTGTTCTGACCAGTAGATTGGACTGTAACTTCTAGCTGTCTATTTTCATTGTTTTATCTCTAACAAGCTTTCCAACCAAAATTATATTAATGAATAACACTAAGCGGTATTGATGCACATGATATTAATGGCACACAGTCATTAATTAGAGTGAAACTGTTGCATTAAACCAGGGCCGGCCCGTGGCATAGGCGACATGGCAGCAGCCTAGGGCTCAAAATGACTGGGGGCACAACAGGTTTTTAAGTTTTTTATTTATTTATTTATTTTTGGTCAGAAGTGTGTCCATCATGCGCTCCTACACCCTTAAATAAAGCAAAATTATTTCTGACAGTTAACAATTTTTAGTACTGATCGATCATCAAACTGATTAAAATAATGTTAAAATAAAATAAAAAATAAAAAAATTGACATCAATGAAAGAACATAAGATTTGACAACATACACGGGTAAAGTGTTCCGGCAATTGTTCCCGGGTCGCTAGATTTTGCACTTTCACACTGCCAGTGATTACCCGGGATATGTGCGTGCTTTCACACACAACCCGTAAAGATCCCGTAACGACACGTGACATCAGGGCATGATGTGTATTGAGTCGAAAACGCTAGGCACATTATACTTTCACTGAAGCAAGCGAATGAACTTGGCGTCAGCGCGGAAAGTGAGGAACTAACTGATCTCTGCTTCATTACAGTTTTCCACAGATTTTTTTGTCGCGAATGTTGATCTTCCTTCAAAACAGCCAGTAAAAGAGTCGCGCGATAACGTGCACCATCACTACGACACTACTTCCCAGGATTGAACGCGGCAATGTTACTAGGTCCCCGACCCGGGTTCAATGCCGGAATCAATCGCGGGACATGGTTGCTTTCACACAGAAGGCGACCCGGCAATGTTCCGGCAATTTGCCGGGTCCGACGTGCAGTGTGAACGGGGCTTAGGTTGCTGCTGGAAGAGGTGCTAGCGAGGCCAGTAGGGGGTGCTCACCCTGTGGTCTGTGTGGGTCCTAGTTCCCCAGTGTAGTGATGGGGACACTATACTGTCAACAAGCACCGTCCTTCAGATGAGATGTTAAACCAAGTTCCTGACTCTCTGTGGTCATTAAAAATCACAGGATGTCTCTCAAAAAGAGTAGAGGTGTGACCTCGGCATCCTGGCCAAATTCACCCATTGGCCTCTGACCATCATGGCCTCCTAACAATCCCCATATCTACTGACTGGCTTCATCACTCTGTATCCTCTCCACCAATAAGCTGGTGTGTGGTGGGCCTTCTGGCGCACTATGGCTGCCGTCCCATCATCCAGGTGGATGCTGCACACTGGTGGGGGATGAGGAGATACCCCCTGAATATGTAACGAGCTTTGAGTGCCTAGAAAACCGCTATATAAATATAAGGAATTATTATTATTATTATGTTGGACTAATTTTAACCCTATCTTTATGGGATGATATTAGACTCCAAAGATGATTAAAATATGCATGCACAATTATCCATACTGCACAACTTTTACACATCTTACTAACGACAAACAAATACCTTTTAATTTGAGTCTGTGGAATTCAGGGTTAAATGAATGTGCAGCATTTTTTAAAAAAATACAGACATGTTTGTGAATAAAAATTTTCTGTTCTGTATTACTATATTGAAAGGAGTGAAATTATTTCCTTAGGAAATTTATTATTTGTGAAGCCAAACTCTCGCAATGCAAATGCCAAGCCGCAAAACCATAAAACAATAAAACTGATCTGGTGAGGAGATCTTAAAAGGAAACAAAAAGACACAAAAATGTGTGTTTTCTTCATGGGTGTTTGTAAGGTGCATTGTAGAGCAAAATCTCAAACATTGTCAAGTTGTTTACATTATTTTACCCATTAATTGAATAAAATATAGGAAAATCTTGAGGGAAGCGATGGAGAATTAGTCTTTATTGGTTGGGTTTTTTCATCACAACTAAACCACTCTATTCTCAGAGAAAGCTAGCACTGAAAACTGAAATGTGTGTGTGTGTGTGTGTGTGTGTGTGTGTGTGTGTGTGTGTGTGTACAGTACATGTATATATTATACTTAAGGGGCTCATTAATTAAACACAATTTGGAATTCACATCCACAATTTTTTGTGTTGTGTCATTAGTTGAGTCTTACTTTGTTTAATAATTGTTGCACAAATACTATTATAAAACTGAACATTTCAAAATTATTTATTTAACTTCATAATTTACTATTAATTTATTATTCATTTTCTATTCTGTATTATTCCACCCTTGATATTACATATTCTTCTTGCTTTTATTCATCTATTGTTATTCATTTATTTATGGTATTATACATATTATACATATAATTTGTGCTACTATGTTATTGTACTGTTATACTAGAATTGTACTTTTTATATTATTCTCTTTACTACAAGCATGGCTGGACTGGCCATTGGGCATACCGGGCATTTGCCTGGTGGGCCGACGTGCTTTTTGGGCCGATATATCTCATACTAATACTTTTTTTGTTTTGTTTTTGGTATGCATATAATTAAGGGCGTGCAAAGATGGGTGGTTTATGATCATATAGTGGGCCGGTCTGGGCAAAAATGCCCGGGCCGATTTTTTGTCCCAGTCCAGCCCTGACTACAAGTTGTACTACATATCATTTTTAATATTACATATAGCTTTTACTATATTTTTTACTGTGCACTGTATCAGTGTATAATATTTTACCACTGTAACTGTAAGTTTTACTGGATACATAAAGGGCTATCAATTGCATGTGTTATTGTTTGTTATGGAGTTTCTGTAGACTATAGAGTGCTATCAAAATAAAAAGCAGACTGCTAGTGTGTCACTTATTGATTTCTATTCACTGGTTGTAATACATTTTCTCAATGATGGTAAATTATTAGTGTTTAAAGATGTATTATTTAGATATTTCCTCCAGTATTTCAAAGGGAATGAGCTGTTTTCTGACCTGAAGCACAAGAAAAGCTTGTTGGGGCTGAACACCGAGAAAGCAATGAAACAAATTAATTTCATTTAAAATTACATTCAAGTACAAATGTAAAAAGTACATTCAAATTGCATTACATTTTTATATAACAATTATACTACATTAACATTAGAATTGTAAACCGAAAAAAAAGTGTGAGCTATCACAATTTCTTACGAAAATATATAATTTTCCAAGTCTTAATTTTAACTGCTAGTAGCTCACAAACCTCTGAAATCAGTTGATAATTGTAAATGTTATCATGTTTTTATCCAGAAAAAAAAACAGCTCCCTCTCTTACTTCCAGTCTCACAAACATGGCGGATGCATTGACATATCGAAGCAACAGCTCAAAGAGACCAATGAGTCTTCTAGGTATTTATTATGTCACTGTCTTACAGGGCATCTAGCTTTTTCTGCAGCAGTTTATTTCTGCTACAAAACGAATGATATCGCCAACTACAGGGCACTGAAAGTACTATACCTTGTGCGTTTTGCCCTTACTCACCCAAACTAGTCAACAAGGCTACTTTACATGAATGTGAGTTCCTTAGCAAGTAGTTGTGAATCACAGGTGTTTTATAGGCCAAAACCAGCACATCCAGCACAATTTAAATGTATTTGCAATTTTGAGGTGTTCAGTTTAATTTGAGGTGTTCACTGGCATGTCTCTTTACTAATGCAACTTTGAGCATTTATTTATTATAATTAAAATACTTAAGTACTGTTAAAATCAGATACTCTAAAACTTTTATTCATGTTGTTTTGAAGTTGGTGACTTGTAACCATGGCTGGACTGGCCATTGGGCATACCAGGCAAATGCCCGGTGGGCCGACATGCTTTTTGGGCCGATATATCTCATACTCATCCTTTTTTTTTTTTTTTAAACGGCCCATAAAATTTGTACATCGGCGGCCCATTCGTTTTGTTTTGTTTTGCTTAATTGGCGGCGCTGGGTTTGTGCCGGTGTAATGCATTGGTCAAAGTCAGTGTTAGTTTTTTTTTCTTACAGACCAGCCCATGAAACACGTAGATCAGCGGCCCATTGGCTCTTTTCTTGATTGACACTGGGCTGGCCCAATCACAACTTTAAACGAGTGAGCGAGCGGCAGCAGTGTCAGTGTGTATCTGTAAAAAAAGATGGAGAAGAAACGCAAGGAATGTGCAGATAAATAGCGTGAAAAAATAGAACCAGGCTCTTAAAGCAGACACTGTAAACTGTGTCAAAATATATGTTTTCTGACCTTCATCAGCTCCTGTGGCAGATGATGATAGTGAGGACGGAGGATCAGGAGAGAGATGAGAAAGTGTAGAGCCTGCGGTAGGCTAAGCATAACTGCTTTCAAAACACTTAGGCCATGTCATGAGTGTAGATTATTTCCACATCTGCATAGTTGACGATTACCGCAATTCACTAGAAATTTAAGTTTTCCGCCAAAATAAAAGCTTGATGCAGTTTGCGTCAAAATAAAAGATCATGTGCTTATCTCTTTCAAGAAATAGAAATTATTACAACTAATTAAGAAAGTTTCCTTTATTTTTTTGTGCATTTGTTTTACAAAATATGGCTATTACTGTCATTGGATTAATATTATAACTATTATTATGTATAGGTGTAATGTAAATAGACACTGTAACTAAAAGAGGTTTGATATTTTCTTTGTTTAATTTGCACACTGAATATGGGTTGGAGCTTTTAATTTTGAACTCTCAAAGTGCACCAGATTAATGAATTTAACATTAAAATGCACAAAATTTTCTCACGGGGGGCATGCCCCCGAACCCCCCTAGAAGGACCGAGGACACACCACCATAGTTTTTACAAAAATCCTGTAAGAAACACTGGTATTGCTATGCCAGAGCCGCTTATAGCTTGTTTTAGGATTCACCGCTGTGGAGTATAGTTCAACAGTATTAATATATATCAAATTTTGACTTATTTCATCTGTTAACTCTCACAAGTTCCTATACTCACTCATTACATGGCATTAGTGGTTTTAATGAATAGGAGTTGGTATGCATATAATTAAGGGCGTGCAAAGATGGGTGGTGTTTATGATCATATAGTGGGCCGGTCTGGGCAAAAATGCCCGGGCCGATTTTTTGTCCCAGTCCAGCCCTGCTTGTAACTTGTAATGGAGTCATTTTCACTGTAAGGTATCTGTACTTTTAACTGAAGTATGGTTTTCATGTACTCTTTACATCTCTGCTCAATAGTACATTGAAAAGTTTCAGAATCTGTTTTACCTTGAAAGGTTCCAGTATCGTTTGTTTCACCTTGACTGAGTCCAGAGTAGATGAGGGACATCAGCACTAAAAGCAGGAGAAAAACAGATATGCATTTCCATTGATTAAACACAATGCAGATCACACACTGAAACATGTCTAGAGTTTCACACACAATGATGTCCCATGACACTGAGAGTCTATTCATTGATGGATTCACTTCTGATCAGACGACAGAGAGGCAGTTTGAACCACTGACGTTCAGAACCTAGTTTTTTTCTTAAGGTTTGTCAGTTTTGCCAATTTTGCTCCCTCTTTTTTCATTTTGCTTTCTATTAGTGCAACTATTCACGTTCTACCAATTTTGTATTGTTTCTTCGGTTTGTTTCTCCTGTTTGTGAATGCTTCATTTTTTGTAAAACATGAAAGATGTTAATAGAATATATTGATAATATATAGAATCATGCACGATTCATGCCACTAAAAATCCACTTTTTGTATTAAGGCACTCACACGTTACAACCAAATATTAAGATAAATGTAATTAACATTTCACACTACTGATTCTTCACTGGAACAAATCAAATTACAGACTCAATTAGCTCAAAGTGTTTGAGACACACTCAGCTTCACTTCCTGTTTGTTGACTCCATTGACTCAACAAATTAAATAAATGCTGCGACCCAATGTGTTGACTTATATGCCTTTATGTACTCTTTTGGTGAGGAAAAAGTTCACACTTTTGAGTGTGTAGTAGAAGAGCAGGCAAGCTTTGGGACCTATCGGTAAGCCCCTCCCCTCGAATGCAGATGAGCCAATGGCAGTCGAGCTGAACTCAGACATCTTTAGGTTACAGTGCCATAGACAAACATTGGAAGATCCAGAGCTCTCATCGGTTTGATGGTGTTTATTCTACAAAACTGGAAAAACTATGTGCCTGGGATACTTGAAACACTGATTCCAGGTATCCTGAGAGGATGGACAATGGAATTTATTTTATTCTATTTCCTAAACCCAAACAAAACAGAGCAAAATGTTCTGAAGCATTCACCCCCAAATCCAATGAAGACAACTACTTAAAAATTCTGGTTGTCGTACTCTCATTAAGTTACAATTTTAACCTGCTGAAGCAGAAAGTTAATGTCATCATGAGCTTCAGCAAGGTATTTCTGGCTAAAACTAGAGTCCATGCTAGCGTACAAACATGAATAGCTAACTGTTCTCATGTCATGTACAGTGTAGGTCAAAAACACATAAACTAAGCTCTACATTTCAGTGCCTTTCAATATTAAACTGATTAGATGTAAAGTACTTTAATCTTGCCCTGCGGTGCATAAATACAGGAAGTTGTCATCTGCGATCCGGCTTGCATTGTGATCTGTAAACCCTTGCTTCCAAATTAATCTGGTTACCATATTTATTAGAAAATTGTAAACAGTAAAATTATATTTTTATACAGTATATCTTTCAATGGCATATTTAAGTCCCATTTTGAATGGTGGTCCTTCCGTGTCTAAAATGTATCAAAGACATCTCAGGGCAAGATTTTCACACTGACAGCTGTTATTGTAAGACAGTTAGCAACTCTGTTTGTCTGAGTCATTAACATGGTCACCACCAGTTAAACCACCGGTTGTATCCCTGCGAGCATGAGCTCTTGAAGCTCACACTCTTCTGAAAAGGGAGTCGGGAGCACCAGTTCATTTTCATTTAAAGGGGACAAAACACAAATAAACAGTGTGTTTTGGCTCATACTCTAAAAATGGAAATTTCAACAAGCTATAAAAAAAAATTCTGTGGGGTATTTTGAGATAAAAACTACATATACACACTTCGGGGACATCAGAGAACAATTAAAAATGTTGTATTATACTACAGGGACGTTGAATGCTTGAATCTGATTGGCTGACGAACGTTCTGAGGTGTTACATTATTTTCTGGGAAACGCACAGCGAATGTAGTTCCAGGCAGCTCTACAGACCGCATTACAGTTCCACATCACTCTGCATATTTTAATAACGGTCACACAGTCTGCAGAAAAAAAGTGTTGTCAACGCTACACTGATGATTTTATCAGTTAAGTTTTAACATCAACTTAAAGGCTATACATGACATTTCTCACTAGTGTTGTAATAACAGTGTTGTTTACAGACGCTGCAGCAGAAGAGTGTTTAGGGACACACAGAGGTACGTTAGCATTCACAAAAGCTCTCTCTCTCTTTCACTCTCTCTGTGTATCTGTCGCTCTCACTCTCTTTCTGATAAATTAATAACTGCGTTAGAATGCTATCAATGGCTCAAGCCTCCGTTACCAGATTTAAAATTACGTTTGGGTGCTAGCAAAAGAGGCATTGGATGAGATGCGGAAGAACTAGTCCTACTCACTATAACGATTTAAGTACAAAAACCGTAAGAATCCCTTTAAATAAATCATAGTATAAGTGGAATAATTGACTCCACCATTAAATCCACCATTAAATCCACTTCACGTCGTGGCCGCATCACCACCTCGGGTGTGCATTATTTTTCTAATAATTCGACGGCCCATCGTCAAATATTCCTTACTTAAAGTGTAACTAAACCCCTGCTCAGAGCCTGACTCCACCCACTGACAATATTTGAAAAATGCTGAAAAGTGGGCAGATCACAGCGGAGATAGAGGGGACGAACCTAGGTCGGGGCTGAGCGAGTGCGGCGTGATCCTGAGACTCGCAGTGACGGATTGATTGACAGCTGCTGTCAGAGACGCTAAAATGGAGAGTGACTGTAATGACGCAAGTAGCTTTGCAACAGTGCGATCATTTGAAGTAGAGGACTTTTCTCAGATACCTTCACCTGAAGTGGAGGGTGTCGAGTTGTATGTTCATATCAATTCAAGCCACTGGCTCAAACTGCGATCTTAACTCCCGCACTGCGTCGCTTTTCAGCGCGAGCTGTGTGGAGAAGCCCAGTTCCACCTCCATTGCGTTGGGGAAGCAATCCCGTGTAAAACGCAGTTTGCACACTCAAGCTCTAGGCGGGAACTTGCGGTCTTCCAGGCCAAATGCATGCAACCACTGGCCCTTAATTTTAAAGTCTGCTGGTAAACTATGCAGTCCAGCAGTGCTGTCGCAACCAGCAACACACCTCCGTACCATCCTGACCACTGTACTAAATACAGATAAATCTACGCTAACTTGAAGATCTAAATAACTATATAATTGCTATGCTAAATAGATGCTATATTAGTCTATCCTGGTCGTTACAGTGATTTTGATGGTTTTATACTGCCAAGGGCGTGGTAGCTCGTACCAAGGTGCGTGGTGAGCTGGAAACTGCTTACGTCACATGCCACCGCTTACGTCACTTGCCACCGCAACATCCAATAGGAAAAATCAACTGCAGTAGCCACCGTTCAACCTGAAGAGGGCAGCACTCAGACGTTTGTACACCATATATTGTAGAATTAAAACACTTTATACTCAAATGTCAAAAAAGTTACTCGAATCAATGAACAGCACTAATAAAGCCCCATTCTTATAGATCATTAACTAAAAAAAGTTGGTTTAGGGTTTAGTTACTCTTTAATGCATTTTATGGCACCTCTAAGGAAACTTTTGTCTCGTCTCCCCCCACAATTGGGCGCAATGAGCAAAAAATAAAACATAAAAATAAATAAATTAATTAATGCAGCGCAATAAATGACTTATTCAGTGCAATAAAATATCAATTGTCCAAACATTTTTAGCATAACGTCTAAATTAACATATAAATCAAATAGATCTTAGTAGGGGTGACCCCAAATAGTCGACGATTCGATGCTTCGATTTGAGGAGCCTGATTTGACTACCAATCTCACAGTTGAATATTTGCAGGCTGTTATGATTATGCCATTCTGACTATATGTGAGTGCTCAAATGTCTGATTTCAAATGTCTTATTGGGTTTTCTCCCAATAAGTTAATATGCAGCCTATTATGATAAAGCCGTGAATAAGAATCTAAAAAGAAAGAAGCTTCAAATAAATATTTTAAAGTGTGTGAATAAATCCAACCACCCCTGTAGATTTGTGTTTCACTTTCCAAAATCTGTGACTGACAGAGGAGCATCCTTGCCGCAGGGATTTAAAACTTTACCAAGACTCAAACTGACACAGGCAGAGACAGTGATTTCAAAACATTTCAGCCGGTGTACAGTATATATATTGTGAACATATTATTTACCTGATATAAGATGCATTTGGTTTTGAGTCAAGAACTTCATTGTAATACTACGGTGATATCTCTTCAGCGCACAGCGCGAGCTGGTCAAACTACAATGCAGAATATTAATGACTATGACTGGACTGTCACACACATACCATTATAATGAGAACACCATTATAATAAAACGCTGTGAATTTTTAGAGTTTAGCTACTGTGTTTCTGCACATTGTTTAATGAAGAACGCATCTACAAAAGGAGTTTGCATTCAGAGCCCCGCAGATCAGAAAGAGCTTTATGATATGTTATAGCAGATATGTTCATTTGCATTATGCCTCTTTTTGTAGATAGCCTATAAGTCTTAATATTAATGTCATGTTGTATAAATAATGAAGCGTATTCTACAACCCGAATTCCGGAAAAGTTGGGACGTTTTTTAAATTTTAATAAAATGAAAACTAAAAGACTTTCAAATCACATGAGCCAATATTTTATTCACAATAGAACATAGATAACATAGCAAATGTTTAAACTGAGAAAGTTTACAATTTTATGCACAAAATGAGCTCATTTCTATTTTGATTTCTGCTACAGGTCTCAAAATAGTTGGGACGGGGCATGTTTACCATGGTGTAGCATCTCCTTTTCTTTTCAAAAAAATTTGAAGATCTTTAGCCTGGAGGACACGGCGTCCGTGATTTCCAACAAGAATGTCAAATTTGGACTCGTCTGACCATAAAACACTATTCCACTTTGAAATAGTCCATTTTAAATGAGCCTTGGCCCACAGGACACGACGGCGCTTCTGGACCATGTTCACATATGGCTTCCTTTTTGCATGATAGAGCTTTAGTTGGCATCTGCTGATGGCACGGCGGATTGTGTTTACCGACAGTGGTTTCTGAAAGTATTCCTGGGCCCATTTAGTAATGTCATTGACACAATCATGCCGATGAGTGATGCAGTGTCGTCTGAGAGCCCGAAGACCACGGGCATCCAATAAAGGTCTCCGGCCTTGTCCCTTACGCACAGAGATTTCTCCAGTTTCTCTGAATCTTTTGATGATGTTATGCACTGTAGATGATGAGATTTGCAAAGCCTTTGCAATTTGACGTTGAGGAACATTGTTTTCTTTCACAGATTGGAGAGCCTCTGCCCATCTTTACTTCTGAGAGACTCTGCTTCTCTAAGACAAAGCTTTTATAGGTAATCATGTTACAGACCTGATATCAATTAACTTAATTAATCACTAGATGTTCTCCCAGCTGAATCTTTTCAAAACTGCTTGCTTTTTTAGCCATTTGTTGCCCCCGTGCCAACTTTTTTGAGACCTGTAGCAGGCATTAAATTTTAAATGAGCTAAATAAGTGGATAAAAGTGTAAAATTTCTCAGTTTAAACATTTCCTACGTTATCTATGTTCCATTGTGAATAAAATATTGGCTCATGTGATTTGAAATTCCTTTAGTTTTAATTTTATTAAAATTTAAAAAACGTCCCAACTTTTCCGGAATTTGGGTTGTACATGAAATTATGAGTTTAATCCCATTGATTAAAAACGTGCTATCAAATGCTCACTCTACTGGTCATCTTCAGTGCGCCCAGCTCAAAACAGAAATGCAGAACATTAATAACTACTGTCATATAGGCTAACCTACTTATAATGAGAGCACTATTGTAAAATAGTTGCTGATGTTTAGTGTTAACTATCTTTTAATCAAAACATAAAAACGTTATTACCCCGTTTGTATCTGCGAGGCATTTGTTACACATTTTCCCTGTGTGTTAACATCAGTAATTATGACTGTCGAATGTCTGACTTGATTCAATATATTTTGCCCCGCCCCCAAACATATGATTCGACTATCAGTCGAATATCAGCAAGATTCGAAAATTCCGATTAGACGAAAATCCTTAGTCGGGGACACCCCTAGAATTGAGTTTAACGATTAAAAATTAGCAACAAAACAACATCATGAATTATGCATTGCTTAATACAAAGAGCCAAAGTGCTATTCACACAGATTGCATTTACAAACATAAGAGACACAGTGAAACTGAATAAACCTTCACAAATATGTTTCGTGTTTTCAAAAAGTTAAATTTTTTTTTTACTTTACATACCTAATTAAGATTTTCTCCGCATTGAGCTATTATATTTCTAATATTCTGAATGCATAATGCAGCAGCAGCACATCTCGTGAGTTAGACTAACAAAACATTAAAATGCTACAATATCACTTACATCATTATCACCGCATCTCGCGCACCACTGACAAGGCTCCCAAATGCACACATAACATTCGAGTGTACCGTTTTTGAATTATTTTTTATTCTCTTTAATTCACAATCTTTTCATCACAGACAGGCACACCACTCATTTCAGAATGTATTCGTGAGGTGTCTGCATCACTCGTAGCATGCGTCTATATCATGCACAGTGGCGGCTTGTCAGGGGAGGGAATTTTGAGGTGAAAATGAGAGGAGGACTATTTAAAGATCATAAAATGAATTCATTCATTTCAGTTAATGTCTCACAGCTGTAATACCATAACATGTTACTGAAGTTGGAAAGAGAAGCATTTCTATTGCGAATGTGCCGAATGTGCTGATATAATTACAACAGTTAGATGATAGAGAAGGGGAGGGGGAGGCGAGGGGGAATTGAGAAAATTAAAAAAAAAATTAGCCAATCAGCATTGAGTGTTCACTTTAGGCGCTGAGAAGTGTTGAGAAAAGAAACCTTGTAAAGGAGGCTAGCCTTCCTTCTGGTATATCAACCAATCATAATAGATATAAAAAAGTGATATTAGTTTGAACGTCTTGCGCTGCGCTGATAATGATCCAAGTACTTATGATGAGTAGCGATATTGAATATTTCATCGCCAACAGATTTACCAAGCTGTCATTCAAACAGTATATATACAAGTAATAAAAAAAGGTAGAACACGCCTAAGCTAAATAGAGGCTACAGCAGTTGTGGCTTAAAGGTACAATTTGTAAGATATTTGCAGTAAAATATCCAAAAACCAATAGGCTAGTGTTATATATTTTTTCCAGCTGATTACTAACAATATCTCTAATGTTTTCAACTACTAGAAAATTCCCATTCTAAACAGTGACACGGGGCAGTGTAGTCGCCTGTCAATGACGTTAGTTACCCTTTGTTACCGCCTTTACTGACGTAGACGTACGGACAAATGCGGAAGTAGTGTCTAGCGTCCAGCAAACCACTAGCTTGCTTCAAGAAGTTCCTTATTTACTTCTTCTTGCATGTTTTATGGTGAATTGTGTAACTTATTTATGGAACATAATTACTGTTTACCATCTGCCGCTGGTTCTGTCGACAAGGACAGCTCCCGTAAACGTAAGCGTACGGACCAACCAAACGAGCCAAGAAGAGTTTGGGGCAAGAGGAGAGAAAGAGCAAGGATCAATATCGGTGTTGCATTTTCTAAATGGAGAGAGCTTCACGACAAATTTCAACTAAAAAAAAAAGAGATGCCAATCTCGCTTGTGTTTTACTCGACAGGTGAGTTGTTTTTATTCGTATCTTTACAGAAAATGTATGCTATTATAACGATCAACAAGATTAGTATTATTGGGTATACACGCCAAACGCGGGGCATCGCATTTAAACCCGCACGAGGATGCATCTGATCCATCGTCTGATCGCGTCTTTGCATTAACTTTGTATGTAATCAATTGTTATTGTTTTGGTAGTGCCCCACTCTAGTGGCAGGTCCTACAACCTGCACCTTTAATTAAATAGCACAACAGGCAGCTCTCTTTTAATAGACTTTTAAGGGATGAATGTTTGCTTCAAGTGATAGGCCAGGTAAGTGATATCATATTATCTTGTTGTATGTGTGTCGTTTTCTTTACATTTTCGGACTAAAAGCAACCAAAATGCCATTTTAAAGTGTTTAAGCAAATAATAATAAAAATATTAATAATAATAATTGGCAAGGTTCCCAGACCAATATAATTAGTGTGCCTCCTCTATTTTAAAACCCACGAACTGCCACTGATTGTGCACTATATTGGAAAAATTTTCTATAGTTATTTATGAAAGTGTACCATTGATAAATACCGATACCGTTTTATCGCCCAATCCTGACCTGACCTGCGGGACAACATGGTAATTAACACAAAAAAGATGAGAACGCGCATCCTTTTTTGTTAACAATGCAAAACTTTTGTCCCACAGACAGAACTTTGGGAGAAGCTAAGATTCTTACAAGGGTTAAGATATTTTGAAGACTGACATAACGTCCCTGTTGAAGATTCATTCAATAAATTCTTATCCCAACAAGAGCTCTGGTCAAGCTTACTTATTATATTACTTATTACAGGACAATCTAACAGCTACGAATGCTGTCACTGGGACGGTACATTTTCAGAAGGTACACTTTTCTTCCTTTCAGGTACTAATATGTACTTTTAAGGTACCAATATGGACCCTTTAGTTACAAAGTTGTACCTAAAGGCACCACCCCAGTGACGGCTTTTGAACCTTTATACATACTCGCATAAATGTACACAACAGCACAACAATGGAAGATATTCGCTTAATAGTAGAGCCATTTATAGTGCTGTTCCTGTATGCCTTCAGAACACTTCAGAATATGGGATGATTTGCTTAAGATTATTTTATGACATGTATTGAAACCTTAAAATAAATAAATAAATAAATAAACAACAACAACAATTTACTACCAAGTTTAACTGATTGATTGATTTGTTTGTAATTTATTGTTTTGTCATCAGCAAAAAATAAGGTATTACGGCTTTAGAACCACATCAGGTTGACTAATAATTTACTGAAGTTAGCTACACTATCCCATGGATAAGTTGGGAAGAGGTAAATAAACTACAATCTGAGAGAGAGGAAACAGCAAAATAAGGGCTACAAAAGCACATACTTGTTTTTTTTCTGAGGCCCAATAGCTGAAATTTGCCCTTAAGTCTCAAACTCTGCCCCTGCATCCATTAAAAAGGACGTTGAGACCAATTGGTTAAAAAAAATTAAAAGGTTTCTCAGAAAAAGAGAACTTGGTTCAGATAAAAGCTTGAGTATAATTTTAATTTTGCTTAATGCAATGAAATTCAGTCATTTTAAAGTGTGATTTAAGTGTCCCCACTATATGGACAATTAATTTTCAGTAAGAGGGGCAGAGAGAATGAAACGTGATAGAAAAACTTGCAACTGTGAGCCTCTGATGGAGAGACTAATTAACAATATAATATCATACAACACCAAACTCATAACAACACAAATACATCTGACTTAATTGTCCAGAATATAAATAAGAAGAACTAGTTTCAAAACAAAAGCAAGCGAAAGCACACATCCATCTTTCACATGCAGCACAGATGAATACACGTTCTCTCAAACTCTGTATCTGATCCACACGTAACATATCATCACATTAATCTGAACAAGAGAGATAACAATAAGCACTTAGACCCTCTTACTCACAGCACAGCCATTCTTTTATCTTCAGCTGAATACATTGTATTAAAAGCAAATATTGTAAAATACTTACAGAGTTTGAGAAGCAGTGCGCTGGACCCCATACTGACACTTTAATAGTCAGTTTTAACAGTGCTGTGTGCACTAAAACAGACACTTCCTGTGTTTAAACAGTCGTTTCACACTTCAAGAAGAGACGAGGGAGGAGGAGACAAAACTCTACACAGAAATGCATGAACAAAAAAAGAAAAAAAGACATCCATTCAAAGATATTAGCTACTTTGTAATAAGTTTCTCTACTTGAAAAAGACTGTTTCAAAGTTCTTCCAGTAATTGTTCTCGAACTGCATTATTTTCTTCATTTACAATGCCACAGATAAAGTGGAATCACAATGTGACATCTAATGTTGGCCCGTTCATGTAAAGCAGTGATGTTGATTCAGAACTGAGCTCAATATTCACCACAACAAGATTTAAAATCCTTTTCGTTCTTCCTCTTTAAAAGAAGAGCAGTATATGACAGCGGTTACTTTTAGAAGTGAGAAGTGATGCCACATTCAGGCCTTCCTGAACACAGACAGATGGAATTATAATAAGGGGAAGTCAATGAAAATTGCATGCACATGTTGCTGTGTATCTTTTACCTTTCTGATAGTATTTGGAGGTTTATGAAACTAAAGATGCAGAAAAAGCATAGCTCTCTTCCCCACTTTGTTTAAAACCACAGAGAGAAACCGGTCAGAAGTCAAACCACAACCATCAGCTCAACTCAACTTATTATTCAGGCCTCTTTAACTAAAGACATTTTCTGTCATTTTTTTGCTACAAGCAGCTTCTGAAGTGAGAAATTCACAAACTACCGTGTGTCTTCAATGATGAGCTGGAATAGGCTTGTGCAACACATGCATATATTAGTGATGTTTATTGCTGTAACTCATTAGATTTCATTAGGCCCATTATGGCTACTTTTAGAACCAACTCACGTGACTCACTTCAATGAATGCCTACTACTAAACCACACCAACTGAGAGAAGCGCCTGCAAACTCAGAGAAAAAAAAAAAGAAAAATACAGGTACAAAACCCTGCCATTCCCCAGTTCAGTTATCAGTTGTAAACCTTTTGCATCTTCAAGTTGCATCTATCAATTCCTCAGAAAATGAAGGACCATTAATGCAAACAGTGTATAGACTCATTGTGGTATGTAAACAATAATATTATAACTCGGTCCTAATGCTTTTTCAGTTTTAAATGTATAATTTTTATTACTTCTGAGAATCCGAAAGGTACACATTTTGATTAAAACATGTTATGTGTTAATATAAGTTATGAATAAATCATCTTCTATTACCATTTTGAAATAGATAGACAATAAACAGGAAATGTGGGTCAGTAGCCAGGGGCGTCGGACTGGGGGTAAAACCAGTACTGATTACCAGGGCCCCAAAGGAAGAGAGGGCCCTTGAAAAGTCTGGAATATATATTTTGAAGGGGGGGGGGGGGGGGCATTAGGACTGCCTATGCATAGGGCCCGGGATCTTGTGCAGCGCCCCTGTCAGTAGCATTGAAAAGGTCTACACAGCTTTATACCCTATTCTGTCTAGATTCTGATTGGCTAGCAGGTACGCATGAAAAGCCTTTAATACATACACACAGTTCCATGTCAGTTTAATCACTTTTCTATATTAATGCGCTGCTTTTATTGATGCACGCAAACACACACACGTCACTCACATACAGAGATTGGAAATCACGCGCTGCACACACAGTAACATCCAGGAGCAGGGCCGGATCAACATTATAGCTAGGCGGAGCTGAAGCCCCAGGGACCCGAAGATGGAGGGGGCCTGCGATTGGCTGTGGTGGAATGGAAAAATAGACCATAATTGATTGGCCATCGGGAGCACCCAAACTTTTCCTGGTGGGCCAATCACTGAAAATCCACTATGCCCCCAAATATTAAAGGCAATTCAAAACACATTCTAAATGTTAGAAATGTATTGCTGGAAACTATGTAGTACTGAATTGTGGAATAATCATTTTTCATCATTTTTGTGTTCAGGATTTTTTGAATGATGATGAACTGGAGCCAGTGAACATGGCCCATCCACTAACACTACAGCGGTGTGTTCAGCTTGAAGCAGCACTGCACAGACCGATCAGTGATTGATATTGAAGTACTGCGAGAACTACTGTATAGAGAGCAGTCACTCCTTATGCTCTCAAATCTCTCGCAGTACTTTGATGACAAACAATGGTCTGTCTGTGCAGCGCTGCTTCTAGTCGAATACACCTAATTACCAGAGAGTGATGCAGAATTATGTTATTTGCTAAAATTAAGTGACGTGTTTCGTGTCATCAAAAATATTTGCATCATCTAAATTACAAAATGCTGTGTTTTGTGTTATCAGACAGAGTTAATAAGAGTTTTAAGAGTTTTAATAAGGGTTAGTTCACCCAAAAATGAAAGTTCTGTCATTAATTACTCACCATCATGTCACTTCAGACCCATAAGACTCTAGTTCATCAGAACACAAATTCAACCATAAATTTACGAAGCTATGAGCAATTTTTTTCAATTCATCTTTCATTCATCACTGTAGCACCATTTTGGAGAGTATCAGCTGGATGTAAACAACATATGCTACTCTCGTAGCTCGTAGGGTGAGTAATTAATGACAGAATTTTCATTTTTGGATGAACTATCCTTTTAAAATTAATTCCAAGAAGGAAATATCATTTATAAAGTGATTTATTCTGTTGTGTTAATATTAATTAAGAGTCACAAAATAATTATTAAATGTAATTTAACAATTGTAAATGTAATGTAACAATATAAATTCCTACGAAAGAGTCAGTTTTGTAACTAAAGAAGACTAAAGAAGACTTATTTTTCAAGTTAACATTTCCTTCTACAAGTTAATACAAAGTCAAGAGAGTCTAGAAGTCAATACAAATGGTCTTCAAATATATTTATTAAATTTAGTAAATTAACTTAAAAGATTTTAAACTCTCTGAAATGCAAATGAAACATCTCCAGTTGTCTAGCAGAGTATTCATTTTGCTCATTTGACAAGCGGTGATTTGATTTGGAGCTTGTGCACATCTTCACACAGATGAGCACTTTAATTAATCACTAACGCCACTGCAGAGACTCTCTATTCATACTGGAAAAACACAAAGCAGAATACACACAAACATGTCCCTGCTCTTGATATGACGAATACAATCAGAGTTACATTAAATAATGTCCAGGCTAATCCATGCTTTATAATAGGAGTGGATGGTAGCCCAGAATGTAAACCCCTGCTACTGTATGTTAAAGGCTTTGGGTTAAAGTCTTCCTGGAAACAAAACAAAACAAAGAGCAAAACTGTGACAACAGCTTGAATGTGTAAATCCACATGTGATGAGACAGCAACAGCAACAGCAACAGCTTCACAATACTTAGAAATCTGCAGAAAATAGGAAAGACTCAAACAAGCACAAGACTCGCCATCTCACAGCAAGAAAAAAAAAAGATGATGATTGCAATTCATCCTGCAGCCATAAAGCGTGGAAACACATGAGAAGCTGCAGTGACTGGAGATGAAGAGCAGCTACACTAACAGGTGTCTCGCATGCTTCAAGACGTCCAACACAACTTCTGAATGTTTTAGTCTCTAAATAAGATTCAGTATCTCTATTCAACAGTGTTTTTATTCTGCCAAACAATTTTACCGCGTTGGTTTTGTTCCAAATATGAAGTCCAAAAAGCTGCACCCATACATTATAAAACAAGTACATGGCTCTGGGGGTCAATAAAGGCCTTCTGAAGCGAAGTGATGCGTTGGTGTAAGTAAAGTATCCATATTTACAACTTTATAAACCTTAATTCTTTAGCATCTGCTAAGTGTCATTCGCACATTCATGAGAGAGTGGCGTCCAGCGGATGACGTAAGACATAGCATAAGTTCTGGTAATAATATACTAGTCTCGCAAAAAAAAAAAAAAAAAAGTTTTGTTAACAGCAGAGGAAAAAGTAAATTAGTAATAAACTAATATAAACTCACCCAGTATCAGAGTGCAAACCCTTCTACTGTAAATTAAAGGTGTTGGGTTAAAATCTTCCTGTAAACAAAACAAAGAGCAGAACTGTGACAGCGATTTGAATGTGTAAAGCCACGTGATGATACAGCAACAGATTCACAATACTGAGAAATCAGGAAATAGGAAAGACTCAAACAAGAGGATGGATCCACAAGACTTGCCATCTCACAGCAAGGGAAAAAAAAACATGATGTTTGCAATTCAGCCAGCAACCATTGAGTGGAAACACATGAAAAGCTGCAGTGACTGCATGCTTCAAGCTATCAGCAGTGGGCAGCCATACTGCTGTGCACATCTCTTCTGTGTGTGCACTTGGATGAGATGAATGCAGGGCACAAATTCTGAGTATCCCATTTCACTCACTTTAAGGGATATAATACATATCCTAAACCTTCTTTGAGGGCTGAATTTGTGAACTGTTTATGTTTCAGAGCTGTCCTTCAAGAGATGGGTCTCACTGACAAGGTCAGCTCAGAGAAGGCAGGGGTAAATCTGGGGGAAAAAAATATAATGTGTCTTGAATTAGTACCAAAAATATAATGCATGCATTATGTCATTTTTACTACATCCAGTGACTCATAAGCTCCAAAGTTCCTTTTGTGCATGCAAATATGTAAAGATGTGTCATGTCAGCTTTAATCTCAAAAGTATTTATACAAAATATCATTAGTTGTTATGGACTAGTTTTATAATGAATTAATGAATAAATTAATGAAAGAGGCATTTATATAGTACTTTATTGTGTATTGTTGTACACCAAAATTGCTTTTCAATCATCATGAGGGGGTCTCTCCTCAACCACCTCCAGTGTTCAGCATCCACCAGGAGCCATAGTACAACCACACCAGAGCGCTCACCACACACCAGCTACAGGTGGAGAGGAGAGAGATAGAGATAAACCAAAATAGGATCAGAATCAGAAAGAGCTTTATTGCCAAGTATGCTTGCGCATACAAGGTGACATAAGCTTCCAGTACACAGAGACAACAATACACAGATCAAAAAAAAAAAAAAAATTAGGCTAATAACTAAGTGTATGAACAATTGTGCTATAAATGATAATGGAATAGGATTGAGTAAGATGCAGGGATGTACTAGGATGGAGGGGTAACAAATAAATATAAGGATATTGCACATTTTTATTGCATAAGCATAAGTGGGGAACATTTAACTGTTCATGAGGTAGATTGCCTGGGGGAAGAAACTGTTCTTGTGCCTGACTGTTCTGGTATTTGCGGCTCTGAGGCGCCAGCCAGATGGCAAAAGTTCAAAGATGGGGTAACTTGGATGTGAGGGATCCAGAGTGATTTTCTGAGCCCTTTTCCTCACTCTGGATATATACAGTTCTTGAAGGGTGGGGGAGGGGAGCACCAATAATCCTTTCAGCAGTCCGAACAGTTCTCTGTAGTCTTCTGATGTCTGATTTTGTTGCTGAACCAAACCAGACAGTTTTTGAAGTACACAGTACAGATTCAATGATGGCTGAGTAGAACTGTTTCAGCAGCTCCTGTGGCAGGTTTAACTTCCTCAGCTGGCGAAGGAAGTACAACCTTTGTTGGGCCTTTTTCACAATGGAGTCAATGTGATTGTCCCACTTCAGGTCCTGAGAGATGGTAGTTCCCAGGAATCTGAATGACTCCACTGCAGTCACAGTGCTGTTCATGATGGTGAGTGGGGAAAGTGCAGGGGGGTTTCTCCTAAAGTCCACAATCATCTCCACTGTTTTGAGCGTGTTCAGCTCCAGGTTGTTAAGACTGCACCAGACAGCCAGCTGCTCAACTTCTTGTCTGTAAGCAGACTCATCAACGTCCTGGATGAGGCCGATGACTGTAGTGTTGTCTGCAAACTTCAGGAGCTTGACAAAGGGGTCTTTAGAGGTGCAGTCGTTGGTGTACAGGGAGAAGAGCAGAGGGGAGAGAACACATCCCTGAGGGGCACCAGTGTTGGTGGAGCAGCTGTTTGACATGAATTTCTCCAGTCTCACTAACTGTTGCCTATTTGTCAGAAAGCTGGTGATCCACTGACAGATAGAGCTAAGAACAGAGAGCTGGGTCAGTTTGGTCTGAAGGGCTGTTGGGATGATGGTGTTGAAAGCCGAACTAAAGTCCACAAACAGGATCCTCACATAAGTCCCAGTTGTGTCCAGATGTTGCAGGATGAAGTGCAATCCCATGTTGATTGCATCATCCACGGACCTGTTTGCTCGATAAGCAAACTGCAGGGGGTCCAGTAAGGGTCCAGTGATGTCCTTCAGATAAGCCAGAACCAGTTTTTCAAACGACTTCATGACGACAGACGTTAGAGCCACAGGTCTGTAGTCGTTAAGTCCGGTTATCTTGGGTTTCTTTGGAATGGGGATTATGGTGGAGCGTTTGAAGCAGGAAGGCACTTCACACAACTCCAGGGATCTGTTGAAGATCTGTGAAAAGATGGGGGCCAGCTGGTCAGCACAGATTTTCAGACAGGCTGGTGTAACGCCATCTGGGCCTGGTGCTTTTCTTCTTTTGTTCTTCTTGAAGACCTGACGCACATCATCTTCACAGATTTGAAGAGCAGGAGGTATGGAGAGGGGGATTACAGGAGGCGTTAACGGATGTGTAGGGAGATGGTCAGAATGGGTGTTGGGGGTTTCAAATCTACAATAAAACTCATTCAGATCATTAGCAAGCCGTTGATTAGCCTCAGTGCAAGGGGATGGTGTCTTGTAGTTAGTGATGGCTCTCAGTCCTCTCCAAACTGAAGTTGAGTTGTTGGAAGTAAACTGGTCTTCCAACTTTTTAGCATAGGTCTTTTTAGCGGCTCTAATCTCTTTGTTCAGTGTGTTCCTGGCCTGATTGTAAAAGACCCTGTCCCCATTTCTGTAGGCATCCTCTTTGGCCTGACGAAGATGTCTGAGTTTTACTGTAAACCATGGCTTATCATTGTTGAATGTTAAATAAGTCCTGGTAGGAATGCATATATCCTCACAGAAACTAATATAGGATGTTACAGTCTCTGTGAGTTCGTCCAGATCGGTGGTAGCAGTTTCAAAAACACTCCATTCAGTGAGGTCAAAACAAGCTTGTAAATCCTGCTCGGTTTCGCTGGTCCACCTCTTCACAGTCTTTACTACAGGTTTAGCAGATTTTAGTTTCTTCTTGTAGGTCGGTATAAGATGAACCAGACAGTGATCAGAACGTCCCAAAGCTGCTCGTGGAACAGAGTGATATGCATCCTTTATTGTGGTGTAACAGTGATCCAATATATTACTGTCTCTGGTGGGACATGAAACATGCTGTCTGTATTTTGGCAGTTCACAGGAGAGATTGGCTTTATTAAAGTCCCCAAGAATGATTAAAACTGAGTCCGGGTGTTGTTGTTCTGTGTCTGTGATCTGATCAGCGAGTTTCTGTAAAGCTGAGCTCACGTGCGCTTGTGGAGGGATGTAAACACTCACCAGAATGAACGAGTGCAACTCCTGCGGCGAACAGAACGGCTTGCAGTTGACAAACTGCATTTCTAGATCAGGACAGCACATCTTCTTTAACACAGTTACATCTGTGAATCACCGTTCATTGATGTAAAAGCATGTCCCGCCGCCGCGCGATTTCCGCGTTGATTCTGCTTTGCGATCGGCTCTAAACAGCTGAAAACCCGGAAGATGGAGCGCGCTGTCCGGTATGGTGTCATTCAGCCAGGTTTCTGTGAAACACAGAGCAGCAGAGTGTAAGAAATCCTTATTTGTCCGAGAGAGCAGAAGGAGTTTGTCCGTTTTGTTGGGTAGAGAGTGGAGATTTGCCAGATGGATGCTAGGCAACGGCGTTCAAAATCCGCGCTACCTGAGTCAGATGAGCGCTCCCGCTCGCTTTCCCCGTCTGCACGTCCTGAAGCGTTTGATCAGTGCCGCTGCTCCTCCGATAACAATGTTCAGTAAAACGGCTGTATAATTGAAATCCGGAAAAATATCCTGTGGTGTGTTCTGCCAAATGTTCAGCAGTTCATCCCTGGTGAAACTGATCGTGTTTGTTAAACAAAAAACAGGAAAAACGAACACAAACAGTACAAACACTGGAGAGCCAAGCACTGAAGCAGCTATGTGCAATGCCATCGAGTCACTGCATAGCTGAGATAAACCAATGGATTGGGATTGTTAGGAGGCCATGATTGACAAGAGCCAGTGAAGGGAATTTGGCCAGAACACCAGGGGTACACCACTACTCTTTACGAGAAGTGCGATGGGTTCGGATAACAGTGTCAGTGTCAGTTAAAGGAGCTCAACGGGCACTAAACACTGTGAGCCATATTCAGACCATCTTCGGGACACAATAATAATCTTTTATATTGGAATCCTTTTGCACCATTGACTTTAGACCAGGTTTCAGTTGGTCAATGGTGCAGTCTATTTTAGTTGAATCAAAATAGGAATGTGCCTGAAAACACCTCATTTTCAGACCCAGCATTTGCTATTTAAACAATGTGGTGCAGGATGTGAAAATGATAACTGCGTCAGGCTGAAACTATGTGAAATATAGTTAAATCAAGATTAAGGTTAACGTGAAGGAACATTTTATGAAATTTAAGGTTGTTGTATTCTTATTCTATAAATATGAAAATAGAGTTTTATTAAGATGTTTAGGGGACTGGTTGATTAGTTAATAAATATCAATATACAGTTGTTTCAAAAGGCTTCTTGAACTTTCCTCATGTGACCAATCAACATTTGCAACGTCACCATCATGTCCATCGCGTATTGTGGAGCAAGTCCACAGAGAAGACAGACAGAACACCAACATTTCATGTGTGAGTTACTGATGTAATATAGCTGTGCGTGCATATAAAGTAAGTGTTTTTGGCTTCACCTACGAAGCCTAAATAAGATACTCCACCACCAATTTCATGATCCCAAAGGGCCTCTCGATGATGCTTCATGCCATTGAATGGTGGCGGGTGAATCTTATGACAGACCCTCTGTATGGAGTTATTAGGGAGACTGGCTGAAATATACAGGGATACCCACCTTCTCCCTAGGGCCAAAAAAAAAAATTCTCAGATGTTTAAAGCTGGTGGCAAAACAGTGATGGACAGTCATGGACTGACACTGGGTAGCTTACAAAGGTGTCCAATAGCTTTCCTTTATGGTCACAAACTGCTTGAATTTGAATTGAGTAAAAAAGTTGAGCATCTGTACTAGGTACTCGATTCTCAAATGACAGTCATCATTGAAAGATGCAGATCCATCCGAGGAGGAAAATCCATCTCCAATATCCTGCAATTCCTCACAAGCTGGGAAATTAATTAATTGAGCTCTTTTGCTCACAACCGAACTTGCCACACGGTGAACCATGTCTTGGACAGTGGAGCGGGTTTATGTTAAAATAAAACTATCAAGTCTATATTAAGTAATTAAATGCTTATCAATTGCATGTAATCTTATTCTGAAGTTTAGTGCCACAGTAGAGCATAGGGTTAACTTATAGGCACTATAGGGTTAACTTTAAGCTTGTTAATGGACACTTACAGGTGCTTCTAAATAAATTATAATGTTGTGAAAAAGTTTATTTATTTCAGTAATTCAACTCAAATTGTGACAGTGGGTATTAAATAAATTCAATGCACACAGACTGAAGTAGTTTAAGTCTTTGATTCTTTTAATTATTATGATTTGGCTCACATTTAACAAAAACCCACCAATTCACCATCTCAACAAATTAGAATATGATGACATGCCAATCAACTAATCAATTCAAAACACCTGCAAAGGTTTCCTGAGCCTTCAAAATAGTCTCTCAGTTTGGTTCACTAGGCTACAAAATCATGGTGAAGACTGCTGATCTGACAGTTATCCAGAAGACAATCATTGACACCCTTTACAAGGAGCCACAAACATTCATTGCCAAAGAAGCTGGCTTTTCACAGAGTGCTGTATCCAAGCATGTTAACAGAAAGTTGAGTGAAAGGAAAAAGTGTGGAGAAAAAAAAGATGCACAACCAACCGAGAGAACTGCAGCCTTATGAGGATTGTCAAGTAAAATTAATTCAAGAATTTTAGAGAACTTCACAAAGAATGGACTGAGGCTGGGGTCAAGGCATCAAGAGCCACCACACGCAGACGTGTCAAGCAATTTGGATACAGTTGTCGTATTCCTTTTGTTAATCCACTCCCGAGGAGTCTTACTTAGTCTAAGGACAAGAAGAACTGGACTGTTGCCCAGTGGACCAAAGTCTTCTTTTCAGATGAGAGCAAGTTTTGTGTTTCATTTGGAAACTTGCTTCATTTGGACTTCAGTTGCTTGAAGTCCAGTGTTAAGTTTCCACAGTCTGTGATGATTTGGGGTGCAATAACATCTGTTGGTGTTGGTCCATTGTATTTTTTGGAAACCAAAGTCACTGCACCTGTTTACCAATAAATCTTGGAGCACTTCATGCTTCCTTCTGCCGAAATTTTTTTTTGAAGATGATGATTTCATTTGGCACCTGCCCACACTGCCAAAGGCACCAAAAGTTGGTTAAATGACCATGGTGTTGGTGTGCTTGACTGGCCAACAAACCCACCAGACCTGAACCCCAGAGAGAATCTATGGGCTATTGTCAAGAGGAAAATGAGAAACAAGAGACCAACAAATGCAGATGAGCTGAAGGCTACTGTAAAAGAAACCTGGGCTTCCAGACCACCTCAGCAGTTCCACAAACTGATCACCTCCATGCAACACCAAAATAAGGAAGTAATTAAAGCAAAAGGAGCCCCTACTAAGTATTGAGTACATGTACAGTAAATGAACATTTTCCAGAAGGCCAACAATTCACTAAAAAAAATAAAAATTATTGGTCTTATGAAGTATTCTAATTTGTTGAGATTGTGATTTGCTGGGCTTTTGTTAAATGAGAGCATAAATCATCACAATGAAAAGAACCAAAAGACTTAAACTACTTCAGTCTGTGTGCATTGAATTTATGTAATACACAAGTTTAACAATTTGAGTTGAATTACTGAAATAAATGAACTTTTTTATGTGTTCCTGTAGCTCAACTGGTAAAGCAGTGCGTTATCAAGAGCAAGGTTGGGGGTTCTATTACCCGGGAACACATGATAGGTAAAAATTGATAGCCTGAATGCACTGTAAGTCGCTTTGGATAAAAGCGTCTGCTAAATGCATAAATTTAATTTAATTTAATTTATGACATTCTAATTTATTGAGAAGCACCTGTACAAGTCGGCGATGCTTGGGGAAGGAAGTCTCACGTCTAAGTTGTTTTCTGAAAATTTCCTCAATTTTTTTTCTCTCAGTTCTTTAATCTGAAAAACAATGGAAGATACCATTTTGTACATTTTAAAAGCATAACAAATTGATGCAGCATCCCTTCAGAGAGAAATACTCTGCAGGACAGTGACCCACCAGGAGCAGGATTGGACATCCCTGCACTGGGCAGAGCTGATTGAGTCTACATGGTTCTCATGCTGTGGTTAAATGTACAGCACCACCCAGCAGCAGCTCATTGTTGATCACAGTCAGGTCAGATTATTAGTATTAATAATATTATTATTATTATTACTATTATTGACATCACAGTTACATTGGAAAAACCATATGCACTTCAGTCATAGAGATCATGGCAGAAACCAAGAAGATATCAGCAGCTAAACACAAGACAATGGGCCCAAGCAAGTTCATCGTCAAGACTGTGTCCGCATCTAAGGAGAGGAAAGACACTCTGGTCCAGACCAAAGGAATTGGTGCCTTCAACTGATTCAAGCTCAAGAAGAAACAAGCTGAGATCAAGACAAATCCTGCCAAGAAAGGTGCTCCTAAAGCCAAGAAGCCCACAGCCAAGAAAACTGTCGCAACTAAAAAGTGAAAAACTCCAGCAGCAACGAAGCCTGCTGCTAAGAAATCCCTGAAGAAGACCAAGAAACCCGCTGCTAAAAAATAAAATGAAAAGCCCCAAGAAAGCAAAGAAACCAGCTGTCAGCTTCGGAGCTAATCGCCTGCCTTTTGGGGTTGTGAATGTGTGTTTGGATGGTTTGACAGCTCACTGCTTCTGCCTGTTTGATTTGAGTTTTCCCCGCCCTCCTTGTTTCTCCGTTGTTAACCTTAATTGTTCGCCGCCTGTTCTCAATGTTCTTCTAATTTTTTCCCTTTATAATTCCCTGTGTTTCTCTGTTCGTTGCCAGACTGTTGTAACTCTTACCAATAGCTCGAGCTCGATACTCACCTTGTCTTGTCTTGTCTTCAGGCTCCAGTATATTTTGCTGTTTTGCTCTGCCTCTTGTTCTCATGAATGCAGTACTCCTAGAAGATTCCAGCTCTCATTTCTCTGGGTCTCGGCTGTCAAACAAGTAAAACTGTGGAACGATACTCATCTGCCTTGTTTCAAGAGAGCTCGGCTCTCATACAGCAGGAAGTTTGGTTGGGTCAGCTTGCCTTCCAGCTCAACACCATCGCGCAGAATGTGGATGCTCTTAGCTCCCGAGTCTTCGAACTCCTTGTTCCTGCCTGTCAAGTTATGGTCATGTAAAATGTTCCTGTTGGTCCGGTTATGTCCTGAGGTCGTCTTTGCCAGTTGGGTCATGGCCGTGGAGATGTGTTCCTGTTTGCCTTGTCAAGCCTGCGGAGGTTGTTCCTGCTAGAGGTTGCGACCACGAGATCATACCAGACCAGCTGTCTGCTGCTTCTGACGAGTCCCTCGGAGGATGCTCCTGCTAGTTGTCAGCCATCTGAAGGGGCTATCCTGTCTGTTTTGTCCTGTCCTTAAAGGTTGTTTCTGTTTGTCTTGTCAAAACCATCGAGGTGGGCCCCTCTCTGGAGCGCCGGGTGACGCACCTGGGAGGGGGGGTACTGTCAGGGTTCGGGGCTAATCACCTGCATTTTGGGGTTGTGAATGTTTGACAGCTCACTGCTTCTGCCTGTTTGATTTGAGTTTTCCCCGCCCTCCATGTTTCTCCGTTGTTAACCTTAATTGTTCGCCACCTGTTCTCAATGTTCTTCTAATTCTTTCCCTTTATAATTCCCTGTGTTTCTCTGTTCGTTGACAGACTGTTGTAACTCTTACCAATAGCTCGAGCTGGTCTGTGTACTCACCTTGTCTTGTCTTGTCTTCAGGCTCCAGTATCTTTTGCTGTTTTGCTCTGCCTCTTGTTCAGGAGTTCCAGGTTTTTAAAAAAAATTCACATATAGAAGATTGATAAGAGATTTGAGTGCATAAGAGGTGCACAGTGCCTAAGATAGGCATAAAAAGCCCTTAGTGGCTGCTTCCCATGCGGGGGGTTCTTGGGGGAGCCGAGGAGCTGCTTGTTGGTTGGTTTAGCATGGCCTTGGCTAAATGTTTGGATGAGATATTAACCCCACTGGCTGCTTTGTGTTGTGCCTGCAAATAAATGTGCTTTGTATACATGATTTATGTACATATTTTTGGTTAAACTGGAATGAAAAATCAGTATAAGTAATTGTGAGAACAATAAAAGTAAAAATAAATATAAATATAGAAATAATACATACATTGAATGAAGAGTAAAGAGTGTATAAAGAGAACTCTAAGAGATGAAAGAAAAATAAAAAAGAATATTCCCAAAATGCGTGAGGAACCTCTGTGTGTGCGTGAGAGTGAAATTTGTCTCTGTGAGTGTCAACACATAGTGAAAGCAAAAGCAGAAGTGCAGGGAGGAAGATAACAGAGCAGCTCTGTGTGTGTGTGTGTGTGTGTGTGTGTGTGTCTGGGTTGTTTAATTATTGGGAGTTAAGTGTGTTGTATTAGTCATTTGGCTGAAGTGCTTACTGCACTGTTGTGCTGTGATGAGCTATGTGTGAATGTAAATGTTTTTATGTCTGTTTGTGGTTAAATCGCATGGTAAATAAATGACTTTGGACTTGGGTTTGTGTGATGCATGTGTGTGGAGCAATGGAGAGAGTGTGTAAGGGGAACAAAACTGCTTATACACAGATTTACATATGTAGATTAATTCACCCTTCGTTGGGAATAACAGAGCAGAATCTTTTTATTATACATCTGACAAGTTAGTAGCTGAAGATGAATCACATTCCTAAATTGCAATAATTACCCCCAGAACCTACAATAATTACAGATTTCTGAATAGGATTGCTTTGAGAGCTGAATACCCTACACAGATGAATACAATGTCACTGAAAGGAGTGCCAACTAGTGATACAGAGAATTCAACCATCTACACCCAGAGACATCCAGAGTAGTTTAATTGCTAAAATAAATGGAAGAACAGGAAGAAACTAAGCTATGGTCTTAACATGGTACCTGTGTAGGTTTAGTGATTTTTTTTTATTCTAGTCAAAATTGAAATTAGACCAGAAGCACAGTTACCAAGAAAAACAACATCTATCAAGACAAGAGGCTGAGTAAGGCATTAAAGGGATATTACACCCCAAAATGAAAATTTTGTCATTAATCACTTACCTCCATGTTGTTCCAAACCCGTGAAAACTTTGTCTTCTGAACAAAATTTAAGATGTTTATATTATAGAAAAACATGCTAGATGTGGGTACTATGACCGTATTATTCAGTGACCTGTTGGAATCTGCAATAACATAAATGAAAGCAGAAAGACTTTGCAACAAGTAAGAAAGAGAGTTGCAAGGACATGGCTGCAAAGAGAAGAAGATACATTGGTTGATGGGTCTTCATTTGCCCCCTGAAAGAGGAAGAGATACTTCTGAGGCGCCAACATGGAAAGAGACAAAGGAAGCATGATGCAATTATGCAAAATTGCCTCTTCTCTGGCTTGATGAAATGCCAAACTGAAGAAGGGCAAAGAGACAGCAGCATCCAGAGTCAAATGTCTATTTCACACTGCAACAACAAGCCCTTGAATGCCATCACAGATTGACACACCAAATGGATCAGAAGGGAGGGAGACACCCAAAAGTGCAAACTTTCCAAAACTTTGTGTGATTTCCAAGATTATGTCAAGGATGGCACAAACAATTATGATGAATGGCCATGAGGACACATGCATCAACGGAGATAGGATGAGACCAAGGTTGTAATGGAAAATTTTGCAAAATACCGGGAGTCTATGTTTAGAAAATAAACCAAGAGTATGAATTAATTGTAGCAAAACTAATGGGATAAAACCAGTCAGAGACAGAGTTGTCAATTTTTGGTTAAAAAGACTGATAAGAAGAAGGTATAAGTATAGCTGCCCGGACAAACAAAGACTAGGATGCGGCGGCTTTCATCTCTGCTTTGTTGCTGTGTTCAGTTTTATTTTGGCATCTGGAACTCTGTTTCCTGAGTTTTATTTTAGGACTTTGAGAAGACCATTGCATGTTCCAAAACACTTTGTTTGAAAGTCCCACCCATTTGTGATGCTCTCTGCCCTATAAGTATTTACATAGCCCTGAGTGAGAAGCAGCAGTCCGCCATCACTGTTCTCTTACTGTAACTGCTGACCAATCACGGAAAGTAGGAACACAAGTTGGTTCTGGGGCATTTTGAGTCATTCACGGATTCTTGAATTTTACTCTCCAAGCTTTCCAATGATGTGTAACACATGGACATCTGATAATATTTGGAGAAGTTGTGGCCATTTGAAGGTAGGCACTCAAAAAACTCAAAAGGCAGAAGATGGCCTCTAAAGATTGTGCAGTTCTCACCTGCTGGGAGTGACAATAGGGCTCATTTACATCTCATTTAGATAAGCCATACCCCTGTAAATCTGCATGGTTGCATAACAACGACAGACGCAACTGAAAAATCGGACCACATACTATTAATAATAAAGGATTAAATGTGCATTGTAAATGTCAGTAAATTATCTTTTTTGACTTTTACAAAAATGATTAAGATGCTGAAATGTGTGAGTTTTATCTTTTTATAAAACCTTTTTTGTCAAAACTCTATTTGAACTTGTGCATTGTAGATAACATGTTGCAAGGCACTCCTTTAAAATCTGGCCATCATTTTTAATGTTATCATTTTAATGGTTATGTAAACAAAGTACATATTAATGCTAATGTTATTTGTTATTTCCTGGTTTTCTACATAAAACTTAGTGAATGAACCCAAAACGACAAACTTTGATGTTTATGGAAACTCACCCCATAAGAAACAGAAAAGTATTGTGGCAGAACTCGTTGACTCCAATGAAATAAGTCGTTTGGGCACACTTTCTCTGTCGGGGTCTTCTTTGTGGATGTAAACATCTCAGAATTTGCACTGTGCATCTGTTTGCCTCTTAATATCCAATAATTCGCATGTCCTGCCACTCTTATTCCACAGCTAAAGAATCCAGCCGTATGTTGTAGTACATTAAGTCTGGAGAAAGCTTCTGGCTACAGGACTGTCTCCCATGCAGAGAGTTCTCTTTTCTCCTATCAATATAGCCTCTGATATCTTGTGGTCCAACTCGTCTGATGCCAGTCCGATGCATTCTTCCTCCTCTTCATCTTCGCTCAGTTGTAGATTAGGGATATTATTCAGTCTTATTATGCTGCTTTCATATCGCTCAGATTGTCTTCAGAATAAGTGAGTGCTTGTTCATAAGCATCCGGCTTGCTGGCCAGAGCGCTGCATAATAAGTAGCCACACTTCCCTTGGAGGGTGGGGGCAATAACAAAAGAAAAAAAAATGACTTGCTAGAATCTCCAAAAAACAAGCCGATTTCAACCTCAAAATGTGCCCTTTAAATATACCAATACTGCTATCTCAAACACGGAGAGGCTTCTTCGTGATCTCAACTAACAGATTCTGCAAAAAAAATAAAATCATAAATTTTGAAAAAAAAATGATGGCCTCAGGCAGTCGGTTGAAATCGCCGGCCCCCTCCCTCTCTCTCCACACCACTTTACTAAAGATATGCTCCTCGCCTTTTTTTTTTTTTAATGTAAGAGTGTGCACTCAAATATGCTCTAGAAACCCTCTCACAATACTTTTTTATCATACACCGATCAATCAGCGCAGCATCAAGACAAACACACCTATTGGGTTTGTGGTGTTGTTGTTGTGTGCGCTAGGGAACACATATCCACCATATTTCATCGTGTCGCTATATCCTTTATATTGTGATATGATACTTTATTATCATGTAAAAATGTATACCGATATCATCGTGGACGGTATGATATGGCATACCCCTAATAAATATTAATATCCAGTTGTTCAAAAGGCTTCTTGAACTTTCCTCATGTGACCAATAAATATTTGCAACATCACCATCATGTTCATCACATATTGTCAGGAAGTGGAGCAAGTGCGCAGAGAAGACAGACAAAACACCAACATTTCCTGTGTAATCTGCTTCATCTCATGTTTGTTTGGAGCATACAGGAGTTACTGATGTAATATAGTTGTGTGTGCATATAAAGCAAGTGTATTGTATCATTCTTTGTTTTCATGCCGCCAGTGAGATGCATAGTGCCATTAAGGTTTCAACAAGTAATTTGAAAGTGAAAGTGACATAACGTACAGCCAAATATGGTGACCCATACTCAGAATTTGTGCTCTGCATTTAACCCATCCAAAGTGCACACATTGGCCAGTCATTAATGCTGCGGCGCCCGGGGAGCAGTTGGGGGTTCGGTTCCTTGCTCAAGGGCACCTAAGACTCGAACCCACTGGAGTGAATCCACTGGAATCAGTACTAAAGTTTAAAACCTCATTCACAACAGCTATTTAAGTTATTTATTTTTTAAGATTCCAGAAATTGATTCCAGAACAGTGGACTGTTTTGATAACTCTTGAGTCATGGAATGACACTTGGTAGCTTACAAAGATGTCTAAATAATCCCCTTTATGGTCACAAACTTGCTTGAATTTGAATTGAGTTTGTTGTTGAGTTGGCACTAAGCATCTGTACGAGGTGCTTGATTTGGTGTGATAATCTATCTACAATATCCTGCAATTCCTCACAAGCTGAGAAATTAATTACTTGGGCTCTTTTGCTCACAATCGTACTTGTCACGTGGTGAACAATGTCATGGATACTACCCCAATGGCCCTGGATACTACCCCAATAGAAAGTTGTGCTGGCCAAGCAGAACATAAAAACAAGCAGTTAAAGCTCAAGGCCCCAGCCATAATCATAATGACCACAAAGGAATGGGTAGAGATTGGTCAGTGTCAGTCACACCACGAACTCCATCAAAGAAAGTGTATAGGATCGGGATGTGATGGTTGATGCGGCAGTACTGGATGGGTTGAGGCTCAACCTAAAGAGGAAAACATTGTTATAAGATCTCATTAATATAAATGCAACCAGTTTCATCATTTTAGCCAAAATCATGGAAGAATTTTATTTTTAAGGGTATCTAACCCTAAGTAATTCAAAATGATGGAACAGGTGACATTTTTTACATTTGTAGAGTCCATATATGTACAACAAGGCTTGCGAAATCGCTAACCGGACATCCTATTTTAAATATTGATATAAATCCCTTCCTTAATTTGTGTTGTTCACTCGGTCATAGGGGTAAAACGGATCATAGTTTATCATTTACACATGTTTCTAAGTATTTTAATTAAAACATTCAAGCATTTTAAACCATTCATGAGCATAAAGAAATCAGTTTCGGTGCTCGCGCACATGCTCAAAGCACGCACATACTATTACACCTATTTCACAGGTATGATATATCAGGAAGCTGATTAGACAGCATGTTTATTACAGTGATGCATGATCTGTATTCATGGACTTTGAAACAAACTGTATATGTATCATTTGTAAAAACAAAATGTTAAATGCTTGTTCTGTATTTAGCAGAAATGGAGTTTACACTCTGTCATTCATACACATGCTCATATTCTTTCACACACACACATGCGTCGGTTAAATGTTATAATACCACTGTTAATGTTGTGGTTTATTTGTGTACTGTAATGCCAGAATAGTTTATAAATAACTTAACTAATTGTACAATTATTGTATAATAGTATTTTTGTATATATGTTTTTACAATATACAGGTGCTGGTCATATAATTAGAATATCAACAAAAAGTTGATTTATTTCACTAATTCCATTCAAAATGTGAAACTTATATATTATATTGATTCATTACATACAGACTGGTATATTTAAAATGTTTGTTTATTTCTTTTAATTTTGATGAATATAATTGACAACTAAGGAAACCCCAAATTCAGTATCTCAGAAAATTTGAATATTGTGAAAAGGTTAAATATTGAAGACACCTGGTGCCACACTCTAATCAGCTAATTAACTCAAAACACATGGAAAGGCCTTTAAATAGTATCTCAGTCTAGTTCTGTAGGCTACCCAATCATGGTGAAGACTGCTGATTGACTGTTGTCCAAAAGACGACCATTGATACCTTGCACAAGTAGGGCAAGACCAGTGCTTAATTTGTAAATTGCGAGGTCCCGGAACAAAGCGGGGTAACGGATCCGGCATGTGATTACAGGAGGAAGAGGTAACGGAACACTCGCGCTATCACATTGCTGGACCAGTTTAAGTGATTTAAAGAGCGTGCACCAGTTGCATTTAGTCTGTAAGGTCTTGAATAACATGGAAATGCCATGCGATTTTAAAACAACAATTTCCAGGACTAAAAATGTTTTGACAAAATTGGGGAATTTTATTTTTCAAATCTCTGTGTAATAGAGTTATATTTAATCAGGTCCTAAATTTCAGGGTGTAGCTATATCGCATGGTTTTAATAATTCTCGCAGCTTTCAAGTTTATTATGAGGGAAATTCCAGCATTTATTTAACATAGATTCGAATAATAAAATAAATCAACACAAACTATTAGATTAAATCAGTCATTCGAACCCAGTTTTCGAATCCATGAACTCTCTCGGAGCGCGCTTCTCATTAGCGCATCTTGTCTTTACTAAAGCGACCTGCACGCGCTGCAATACAAGACTCTTAGAGACATTTAGATCGGGACAGCTGACAAAACTGTCAATTGACTAATCAGGTAATTGTTGCATTGTCAAAAAATTTATAATATGAACACCTTTTAAGTATTTTAAGTCATTTGGTACTCGCGCGCTCCACAGGCTGTATTATATGCCCTCACAGTCACATCCAAAACTCGCGAGTATAATAAGTTACTTTTTCATAGTTTTTTTTGTTTAAGCATCCAAATACAAACAATATGATGTCTGATGGGTTTTGACAAATAAAACAGTTTCATGGCACACTCTACTAAAATACAGGGGGAAAAGAAAGAAAAGGCAGAAAAATCAATCAATCAAACAACACTGCTTGTGTTGTATCAGACACGTGCAATTAACGGCTATATAAAAACAAGCTCAAATGGAGTTAACAAGGTCTTTGGCCGGCGAGTGAGGAGATCTGTGTTGTGTCTGCATCTGAGGCAAGTGCAGCGCATTAAATGCCATCATCACCTTTTACAGGTTAGGGTATAATGTTTATTGTTGCTATGGGCGCTTAGTTTTTTCTTGTTGTTTAACACACTTAGCCAAAATCTATAAACGATTAAGCAATTATGCACAGCAGGATATTTAAAACGTACAAAAGTATTTTGGCTAGATGGCAAAAAACCTACTTATCCAGTCTTCAAGCAAACACAAAACAATAGCCTTAACAGACATAGTGTTCAAACAGTTTGTTTACCCTTGTTTTGCGGATAAGCAGAGATCTGTTTCCTCCAGCTGTACGCGCGCGTCAATCTGAGTGAAGGCGCGTGAAGTGACGAGGTTTCACGAGAGCTTGAGGATCCAATGGCATTACGAAGTTTTACAAGCTCCTTTAAATACTTATCATTGGTTAAATATTTCTAAAACCCTGTGATTTAAAATAATAATAACGAATTATAATAGAGATATTAATTTCGGATAATTTTCACGGCACATATCTGGCTATTCTCTGTCTGCCATACGGAAACGCCGCCCCTGGAGGAGGGGGATCCGCCAAAATGAGGTGCCGGATCGGATTTCGGAGGTGCAGAGATCTGTTTCCTTGTTCTGGCACAAATTAAGCCCTGGGCAAGACACAAAAGTTCATTGCAAAAGAGGCTGGCTGTTCACAGAGCTCTGTGTCCAAGCACATTAATAGAGAGACGAAGGGAAGGAAAAGATGTGGTAGAAAAAAAGTGTACAAGCAATAGGGATAACCACACCCTGGAGAGGAATAAATGTGTTTATTATTTAGATATTTCATGGGTACAAAGATTTCTCTGTGTTGTTGTGGTCAGATATAAACACGGAAGTGTACAGGAAGTGCATCACAGGATAGGATGGGGCAGGATAAGATGCACAGTTATGATGGACAAGACACGGATGAACCAGGTCTCTGTCAGCGGCAGCGCAAACACGGAAGACTAAACACACAGAGACAACACTGGGAGCAGCTAAATATTATCAGATTGCTTAAATCAGTGGAAAATGAATTGAAATTATGATTCTGATTGAAGAAATATTAAGTAAACATGAGTAAATACATCCATATATCTCCATGTATATGCAATTTTGGACTATGAACCCTTATTCACGCTGTTCAGTGAATCTATGTGAACACAAACAAACCACTGAAGACATGACTGAATATGAATGCTTGGTGAATTTCTATTTTAAAAATGACTCATATTTATTATTTTGCACTCCTGACACTAAATTACTGTCACTGCAACAATGTTTTATGAAAACAGTGGTCAATTATCGAAGATAGAATCTTTAAACTTTCAACTGAAGCACAGTTTCTCCAGATTAAGCCCCATCCCAATTCTATCCCTTAGCCCTTACCTTTTCTTCACATGAAGGGGTAGGGGTACCTCGATTCTCTTTTGGTTGGAGGGGTAGGGGTAAGGGGAAGGGCCAGATAGCCCTTCAAATGAAGATTTTTCGGGACTACACTTCAAACGAAGGGGTATGAATTATCTCGGCAACATGGCTGCTACAGCGAACTAAAAGACACATAAATGTAAGCTTTTTTGGCATAAATAAAGATTTTAACAAAAAGTTATCATTTGTTTTATGTTACATTCAATTGTGAGTTCATATTAACGGTCATGTTACTCAAAGACATGTTTGCAAAAAATCGCTGATATTTGCTAACGTCGTATCATTACAGACTGCATGATAGTCCCACAGCATATGTTTGATCAGGGCGATAACTGCCCTAGACATTGATGGGGGCTAATCCCCCCAATAATTAGAAATGGCTAAACCATTTTCTCAAATATTGCCGAGAGAGAGAGAGAGAGAGAGAGAGAGAGAGAGAAAGAAAGAGAGATGGAAGTTGCGTGTATTCGCGTCTGTGCGTTTCTCTTTTTAGAGTGAGTTTACTTAAAAACAGCGATTGTATTCTCTCGTCGCTGGAAAATATAATGTAGCGATTCAGTATTTAAACTGTATTTAATTAAAGTCGTGGGGCAGTGTTGACAAGTTTATTTTCTCTTGGATGTGTGAGCTGCGCGATTTCCGATATGTGTGTGTGTGTGTCAGTAAGCAGCTCATTAATACAGAAAGATAATTAAAGGCTCTAATGCACACCAACACACCAGTATATGCAGTGGCGCAAAAAAAGGGTATGTGCTATAATGCGGCGCATGGGGCGCCGCACCATGGGGGGGCACCAAAGCGATGGTTATTTATTTTTTATTTATTTTTTAATAATAAAAGTCATATACATTTATATTAAAAATTATATATTAAAAAAAGTTATATAAATTTAAGGACTATATATGAGGACTAACAGGCGCCGGTGCCCTCATAATATTCCATCATAGAATTTAGACATATAAGGGCGTTCTCGCGAGTGGGCGGGGCGCCGTGAGCGCTGAGTGAGCAGCAGTAATGTTAGAGCGTTGTCGTTGAAACTCGAAAAAGATGGATAAAAAAAAAAATAATATATATATATATATATATATACATACCGTATAGAGACTATAAGTCGCACTTTTTTTCATAGTTTGGTTGGTCCTGCGACTTATAGTCAGGTGCGACTTATTTATCAAAATTAATTTGACATGAACTTAGAGAAATGAACCAAGAGAAAACATTACCGTCTACAGCTGCGAGAGGGCGCTGTATGCTGCTCAGTGCTCCTGTAGTCTACACTGAATACATAGAGTGCCCTCTCGCAGCTGTAGACGGTAATGTTTTCTCTTGGTTCTTGGTTCTAAATAAATGCGACTTATAGTCCAGTGCGACTTATATATGTTTTTTTTCCTCATCATGACGTATTTTTGTATGGAGGAATTATTGGGTCAGATTATAAACTAAAAGTCTAAAACTAAAAGTCTTAATCCAAAACTAAAAATCTAAATTTGAAACTTAAAGTCCAAGTCGAAAATTAATTTGGTATTTAGGATTGGGCATTTGGTATTTAGGAAAGGGGACTTTGTATTTAAGATTGGGCATTTTCTATTTAGGATTGGGAATTCGGTCATTTAGCCATTTAGGATTTAGGGTTGGGCAATTGGGGATTTAGGATTGGGAATTTGGTATTTAGGATTGGGCATTCAATCATTTAGCCATTTAGGTTTGAGGATTGGGTATTTGGTATTTAGGATTGGGCAATTAATCATTTAGCCATTTAGGATTTAGGATTGGGGATTTGGGGATTTAGGATTGGGAATTTGAAGATTTAGGATTGGGCATTTGAAGATTGAGGATTGGGCATTTGAGGATTGAGGGTTGAGGGGTGTATGCAAATTAGGAGGCGTGGCCCAAATACTGGAGGCTGGGTTTGAAATGACTGGTGCGCAGAGGCACCTTATGGACAACAGAGGGAGCTCCCAGTGCTAAGGAGCACACTGTAATCAATCCAAACGGAGCGAGTGATTGTGAGCGAGGACTGTGTGATAACTTCAACTTAATGACAGCTTTGTAACATTTGTGGCCTCAAACACAAAGTCACCAATGAAAGGAGTGATATCGGTCTGACGACGAGAAAGCAGCAGACAGTGCAGCAGGTAAGATGCTAACATTAGCTACTAGTTATATAAGCTGATATTGCTAACATGCTTTAGTAGGGTATTATTATATTGGGACATGTGGTTTTGTTTTTTAAACTGCGGTTAACCCCTCTGACATTAGTAGATACACTCCTTTCACATTGCCACTAGATGGTCTTGTTTTTTTTTGTTTTGTTTTTTTGCTATATAGCCTATATATATTTTATAAAGATTGTGAGAGAAAAGAAATTAGCCTTGTTTGACTTGAACCGGCGCTGCACACTGCACGACTGATCGGTTTATGACATTAAAGTACTGCGAGAGCGATTCAAAAGCATAAGCATACTCTCTTTGATGTCATATGTCGTGTGTGCAGTGGTGGACAGTAACGGAGTAGCTTTACTACTTTACTTTACTGGAGTAGTTTTATTTTGAGTAACTTTTACTTTTACTTCACTACATTCCAAAGCATAAGATCGTACTTTTAATTTCACTACATTCCATACAACATATCGTTACTCCCTATAATATATCACGTGCTCCGACACGCAGAAGTGGTGTCTGATTCATCATGAAAGAACTGAGTCTTTTCAAAATAAACTTTTAAATCGGATCACAAATAACTCATGCATGTTCACATTCCCCGCTTTTATTAAAATGCTACCATGTCCTATGTGACGTCTGTTTTGATATTGTTTATCAACAGTAATGTATATTGATTGGATTAACTAGACGAGTAGACGGATATGAATGTTTATTCATAACCGTACCGAAAATAAGTAAATCTTGTTAGCTGATGCTAACTGTCTAGCTAACAAGCTTGCTGGTGCTAACTTGAGGTAATTTTTATAAATAATGTCCAAATATTATTATTCAACCACCTATATATATATATATATATATATATATATATATATATATATATATATATATATATATATATTACATCTGGGGAGAAAAGAAAGGATGTGATGTTCAGAACATGGTAACTACAGTAATTATCAAAGTGGGAAGAGATGCACCCCATTTGGTCAGGGGTGTTTTTACACCACAGACAAGGTTTGAGAAGGAAAAAATCATTATGAAAATATAATTATATATTCTTACTGGTGAAAATCAGATGGTCAACTCTGCTTTCTCTCAGGTACATCACAGTGTAAGCTTCACAGTGAACATTACTCTCATCAACGTAGTCAATATCAACAACAAAAATATATCTTGACTCCATATAGTGGTTATTTTGGAAAAAATCCCAGGTATTTTGAAAAAAAAAATGTGCTAATATAAAATTTAATTAAGTAGCCTATATAAAATTGCAAACATCTATCTTTCAGTACTTTTTTACTTAAGTACATACAAATTGAGTACTTTTGTACTTTCACTTGAGTAAAATTGAAAAAGGAGTACTTTCACTTTTACTGGAGTAATATTTTATTATACGTATCTGTACTTTTACTCAAGTACTTGATTTGTGTACTTCGTCCACCACTGCGTGTGTGTATGTATATACTCAGATCGGCCCGTCTGGCACCAACAACCATGCTTAAATCATCTTTCTTTCCCATTCTGACATTCAGTTTGGAGTTCAGGAGATTGTCTTGACCAGGACCACACCCCTAAATGCATTGAAGCAACTGCCATGTGATTGGTTGATTAGATAATTGCATTATTAAGAAATTGAACAGGTGTTCCTAATAATACTTTAGGTGAGTGTGTATATACTGTACATACACACACGACATATGACATCAAAGAGAGTAGATGCTCCCTATGCTTTTGAATCGCTATCGCAGTACTTTAATGTCATAAACCGATCGGTCTTGCAGTGTGCAACGCCGGTTCAAGTCGAACAAGCCTAATTTCTTTTCTCTCACAATCTTTATAAAATATAAATAGGCTATATAGCAAAAAAAAAAAAAAAACAGAAACAAGACCATCTAGTGGCAATGTGAAAGGAGTATATCTACTAATGTCAGATGGGTTAACCGCAGTTTAAAAAACAAAACAGCATGTCCCAATATAATGATACCCTCCTAAAGTATGTTAGCAATATCAGCTTATATAACTAGTAGCTAATGTTAGCATCTTACCTGCTGCACTGTCTGCTGCTTTCTCGTCGTCAGACCAATAGCACTGTGTGTGTGTGTGTGTGTGTGTGTGTGTGTGTATATACCATATATTTATGGTAGGCTTACAGTGGCTGTCTGATATACTTTAAAATAAACATTTATTATTTCAAGCCCTTACATGATGATGTCCGGCACAATTATTTATTTAGAAGTGGGGGTGGGGGAGCGCCAAAATGATTTGCTGCATACCCCTCTAACACTGGATAGTTGTGCCCCTGAGTATATGTATGTATTGTAAGAGTTAGATGACGAATGATGATGTGTGACGGCATAGTAGTGGTGTCCCAATCCTTAGGGGAATATTTTCTTTCTAGGCGGAGGGGTAGGGGAAGGGGATAGGGGATAGAATTGGGATTGGGCCTAAGTAACGAAGTGTGAAGTTTAACGTGCTGTTAATGTGAAACAACAATGATCTTAAAAAGTTCTTAAAAGGCAGGGTTTCTTTTATAGCATTTCTTTAAACCAGTGGTTCTCAAACGTTTTATAATAACCACTTTAGAAAATATTTGTCTGTCTAAGCTCCACCATAATGACCAGCATTAAATTTCAGCATTGTAGAAAGCCAAACTATTCAGCTACACCTGTACAATTCAAAAATGAGTCAGTTTTATTCCTAATAAGAATATTTATTGTTGTCAGACACTTTAACATTTACACAGTTTGAACATTAACACTACAGTGTGCTTACATACAGGTAAATGAAAGACTTAAAGTTTAAATTAAAATGTGTTATAACAAAAGTAACATAACTGTACTGTACTTAAATGTAAAAAAAAAAAAAAAAACGTAAAGATTAAAAAAATGTTTTAACATTATTATTTAATTTAGTGATTCCCCTGTGTAACCGCTAGAGTGGGCCTGACACTGAGAACCACTGCTTTAAACAATCCTAATTCATTTTCATTAATTCATTTAAATTGTACCGAAATTTGCAATTATATTTTTCAGAAAACACTTTGAAACTATTATAAGAATAAAAACATATATATAAAACACACCTAATGCATGGGATTCATATTAGGAAAATGTGGAAAAATATCTAAAAGACAGACAGTAACATAACCAGCAACACAAGAACAGATGAGCCAACCCAATCTAACGGCAATTCGTACATTTTTCACAAGGTGGCTTATTCGTACGAATTCGTACGACCACACTCGTACAAATTCATACGATTGTTGCCAAATCTGACGTATTTTACGAGTTGCACAATTTGTATGAATTTGTACAAATGACCTACACCTAACCCCGCCCCTAAACCTAACCGTCACTGGGGTTTAGATAAATCGTTTAAAATCGTACGAGTGAGGTCGTACAAATTTGTACGAATAAGCCACCTCGTAAAATACGTATGAATTGGTCGTGAGATAGCGTTGGATGAGCATCTAACTTGAGCATCTGTGATAAAGCAATACAAAAATACACAGGTATTTATTAATCTTCTGCAGGTTACAGGTACTTTAAGTTACCCGTTTGTAAACTCTGGTAATGTAACGCTAACTTTACTACTTTCAAAAGATAATAAAGTTAGCAATTTTCTTACCTCATTTTGCCAGTATGTTTGCAGGACCTCGCAGAACACATTTGACCCTTCTTGTGTTCACATTACAATTTTTGTTCTCCATTGACGTCAAGACTCAAATTCGCTCAAAAATTAAAAAAAAAAAAAAAGAAATGAATAACAAGCAAATAAAAAATAATTCGGGACCAACCGAACAGTTACAACGAGCAGCAGCTCACAGTCAGCCGCCTCAGCCTCACTCACAAAAAGACGATATTAACGGTCATATTTTCAAATTCAGAAGGTGCAAAACAATTCATTGTCCAGTTTCCTGAATGACAGCCAGATTAACCAATCATGATCAAAGTAATAAAATAAAACTACCAATAGGAATTGTTTCAGCGTGATAAAGCAGTGACATGTATTTAGTTTTACTGTTTCTAATGATGATAACATATGATGATAACACCTTTAGATTTTAGAATAGGTATTAGTGTTGGGCGATATGGTCATTTTCAAATCGTCATATCGTCAGCCCGTGAGATCGACGATACACAGTATTATCGAGCATGGGTGGAGCAAGAGAGAGACTCTTTGTTCTTGTCATAGCATAACTATTTGGTGTTTTAAACCGCGCAGGTGCGCGCGAGAGAGCCTATGGAGTCACCAATAATAATAAAAAAATTTCTTTCAAACATACTGACTGATTTAACTAACGTTAAATATAAAAATACTGTATTTAAAACAGCTAGTTCATACATAGTCAGACGCAACTGTCATATCGCACGTCCGCATCTGCGCAGGGAAGTTATCAGTCTAAATGTTCTGCAAAATCAGTCAAAGGTGAAAATCAATAGCAGATTTCATTTAAAGTCCAACAGTTAAACACTAATATTGGGCATAAACGAACATTTACATATAAAGTATTTAAAACAGGTAAGTTGATATATTGGTAGTAAAGTTGAATTGAAATGATGCATCAGTCATACAGCGCTCCGGACCGCGCACCTCATGACGAGTCTGACGCACCGTCACAAACAAGAGATGCATTCTAACATAACTGTGGCATTAAACTCAGTTAGTGAGGGCTCGTTTAATATATTGCACATACAGTATATAGGCCGTTTGGATTACTTGTTAAAGTGCAATGAAATACCTTATATCTGCAGACGATGTACGTCTGTTTGTGAATGGAGACTTTGTAACGGCCAAAACTATGTATTTTGCATGCATCACATTATAGTGCGGTGTGCATGAAAATAATAACAAGGCGGCAGATTGAACTTATTATCCATAGTGGTTCTCACGTAGTCCTTCTACGTCATCACCACATAGTGTGTTTTATAAGTTAAGTGATCAGTCTTTAAGAAAAGGACTACGTGAGAACCATGCACTATGGATGATAAATTCGCTCTGCCGCCTTGTTAATTATTTTGTCTTTACTTTATTTGTGACACCAAGAAAGAGTTCATCTCTCATGTATGAGAAGAGAACGTTGCCGTTTCCCAGCCATTAAATGTGTGGGACACCAACTCGACGTTTTCTATCTCTTTCATTTCATGGATTTAACGAATTATCCGAGTCAAAGCGTTACAACTTCACCGACTACATGCTCTAATCCTCCTGCGCGTGCGAGGTGTGTGTGTGAAATGCGGGCAGTGAAATTAAGTGAAATAGCTGGGCAGTTTAAAAGCCGAATTATAATAAGCAGCCTAATAAAAATAAAAATAATAGTTATTATTATTATAATCTAATACATTAATAGGATAATGAGCCTAATATCGTCTTGATTATAGACAGAGAATTCTGCTTATGTCGATATCTCTGACGATCGTCGATACACGATACTATCGTCTATTGGCACAACCCTAATAGGTATCATGATTAAAATATTGTAAAAATGCTACTAAAATAATAATAATAATAATCTTAAATAATTTTATATAAATAATTAAAAAGTTTATCAACCTTTTCAACTATTTAGTTGATACAACAACCGTCATTATTTCAACCATATTTCAACGTTGAATGTTGGTCATGTGCCGGAAGTTTTTCAACGTTCAGCTTTAAACGTTGAAACCACAACGGACCTTATTTCAACCATATTTCATCGTTTAAGGTCGGTCATGTGCTGGCTGGGAGGGGGCACGAGGACTGGAATTGAGAACTGATGGTGTAGGTTGTAATTAGGACAAAGTCTTTGAGTATCGAATCTGAACACTGATCATTTACAATATATTGCAGTAGGCTACTTTCTTGAAAACAACAAATATTACCCAGAATGCATTTTGAATGGTAAATTACGGTTTTAATGGAAAACAGTTTGTTAGATGTTAGAATTTGTAAATTTTTTACTGCAAAGTTTTACAGTGTAAGAAACAGCCAAGAGCCGCAAAAGGCCAAAGCAGCCAAACCCCAAAAAAGGTGGAAATTAAAGCAAAAGACAGCAGCCAGAAAAGTAATGAACAGACCTTTTTCCTTGTTTCATAAAAATCTAAAAATCTCTTTTAGGAGCCACCAGTTCATAATAAAGAGCAATATTATATCTGTCATCTGTGTAGTCGTGTCCTTACTGTGGCAGCAAACTGATCTGTGTAGATTTTTCTGAAACTCTTCTGCTTCAAGTCTGACTTGTTGAACTTTTAATCACGTACTGTTTATCATCATGTCTAAAGTGAAACCCTAAAGCAATGTTGGGGAGACTTTAAAAGGCATGTATATGAAGTCTATTGCTGGATCTACTGTTGTGTGGTAATCATTCCCAGGTTCCTGTCAGGACACAGGATTGAGAACAACAGCTGGATTGAGGATTGGGGATGTTTAATCAGAAGTTTGTTGGCAAGGGCATTCAGACTTTCGTTGCTTGATAAGCACAAGAGTAGCACATATATATATATATATTTATTTATATGTGTGTGGTTCTTAAACTAAACAAACAGACTATGTATGAAATGACTATCCACATTCATTCAAATTACTGAACAGTAGATAAACAAAACTGTAACATGCGGTTAACTATCACTGACACGTGTACAGAAATGTGACTGAATATAATGCACATCACAGATTGAAACAAATATTTCTGAATGAACAATCCAAAGTAACCAACTATTTAATTCACAATATATGCGGAAACATCTACGCTAGCTAAGCAAAACATGAATATACACTGCGTGCACAGACAATTAAAGAGGGGAAGTTGTGAAACGATTCTAACAGAGCTAAGTTAGACATAGCGATAGACAAAACAGCACACAAACGCGACCATTAAATAGAAAACGCTGAAAGAAAACTTACTATTTGGCATTGCCGCACACAATATGAATATAATAACTGTCCGAGCAGCGCCACATACTGCAGGTCCTTCTCTTTCTTGAGCGACTCTGCTGCTCATAACGCACTGCTCGTTCATCACTGTGTTCGCTCAGATTGTTTTTGAGCGCATGGAACCTCGCCAGAGTTGCGCAAGATGTGATTATTCAGTCATCTACGTCATTCTTACAGAATGGACGTTTAGATAATTTTATATAGCAATTACACAGTGGTAAGATAAATCATATATACAACCCTATATTGTTTTGCACATTATTTGCATTTGCAAAGAGCCTTAAACTATATTTTCCTCTTCACCTGTTACTATATGTGCTTCTAACAACTCTACAAAAGAGCAAATTGTATCAAAGAAGAAAATAATAATAATAATAATAAAAATGTTATTCCTTTCCTATTCCTAGTTCTGCCTTTGTAGGAATTTATTATGTTTATTTACTTATTTATAATGTCTCACTGACGTTTCAAAAGTTTCTTCATTTAATAATGTTTTTTTTTTTTTTACAATAAAATTACAAAAAAGAAAAAAGTCAGCTAATTAAATCGTTTCATTGGCTTTTGAGGGGCGGGGGCGAGGGGCGAAACCTGAATTGAAAAAAACATTTAATTTTGTTTCATGCTGACACATTATGTCAGTTTTATATAACTGTTAATTCGTGATCTGTATTTTCACAATGTAAGAAATGAGGGATAGAAAATGGTCTTTTAAAAATGGCTGCAGAAAAACACAGTAGATGTGATATGAACTCAGGGTCTTTGGGCTGAAAGCAGAAGCAGCAGAAGAAGTGTCAATACTTCTCAATAGTCAAATTGACGCTTGCTCCTCTTTCCTCCATCGCAGGACTCAAATACAGCTGCTGTGTGAGCGTGCTCTGTATATATGTTTCTGCTTCTGACACATCTCATCTTAAGCATGCTACAATAGTTTCATTATTTACAGACAATAGCTTGTGTTTTAGCATGAGCCTGTTTGATGTGTTTTGTATAAAATTGCGTTATATAAAAATAATAATATATATATTCTCTGATAGACAAAAAGTAATTCACATTTTTAGAAGAATTTAAATATGAAAGTTTCTCCGTCATAATTAGAAGAGTTGTTGGTGGAGGTCTGCTTTCTTCAAAAGTCATAATGAACCTGGTGCTCCTCAGATTCAATACAGTTTTAATCAGATATTATCTCTTTCTTGGTTTTTACTGACAATCAAGTACAACATTTCTCATTCATGAGCCTGTTAGAAAACTGCTTTAAAGTGTATTTATTTTTATTAAACACTTTTAATTATGCCTGTCGCGATAGTCGATAAATCAATTAATCGCCCGATAAAAAAAATGAGGTCGAAAAATTTTTTTCAGTTGCGATAATTTCTTTACATTTTTATATAAAAAATTTAACATGTCATGATGTGGTGTTAGTCTGGACTGGAGCTCAGCCTGTGGACAGCCCGTGGCAGAAAACAGCCTCTCCAATGGCACAGATGTCCCGGGAATAAAGAGATAACGCCTCACTAGAGTGACCAGCTTTGGGAAGCGCCTTTCATTTGCTTGTGGATGTTTGCGTCGCAAGTGATACAGCATTGTACTTGCACTACTGCTTTATTTTAATACAATACAATACAAAAGCATATTTTGAAAGTAACTCGCCCTTTCTGTCGAACACACACACACACACGCATGCGCGCGCGTCGTTTTCTCCTTCTTTCCAAAGCGCTTGGGCGCTCCTGAGGCATCTGTCGTTGCTTGCCATATAAGCACCCAGATAGCATGTAACCATTGAAACAATGTTGAGTCAGTGTTGATGTGTCAACGCTGATTACATTGAAATAATGTTAGAAAGTGATGTTGCTTTAACATCACTCTTGCACCCTCAGTTAATATTGAAATAATGTTCAGATTTCAACCACAAATCAATGGTGTTAATATTGCTTCCAAATTACAAAGTGATGTTGTTTCAACGTCACTTTTGCACCCTCAATTAATATTGAAATAATGTTCAGATTTCAACCACAAATCAATGGTGTTAATATTGCTTCCAAATTACAAAGTGATGTTGTTTCAACGTCACTTTTGCACCCTCAATTAATATTGAAATAATGTTCAGATTTCAACCACAAATCAATGGTGTTAATATTGCTTCAAAATTACAAAGTGATGTTGTTTCAACGTCACTTTTGCACCCTCAATTAATATTGAAATAATGTTCAGATTTCAACCACAAATCAATGGTGTTAATATTGCTTCAAAATTACAAAGTGATGTTGTTTCAACGTCACTTTTGCACCCTCAATTAATATTGAAATAATGTTCAGATTTCAACCACAAATCAATGGTGTTAATATTGCTTCAACATTACAAAGTGATGTTGTTTCAATGTCACTTTTGCACCCACATTCGAAACATTATTAATATTGAAGACAAAAACATGCTCATTACATTGAATCAATATTCAACCAACTATATTAATAAAAAATTAAAAACACTGTTTCAATCACATTCTTCTTTATTTTCCAGTCTTTGTTCTTTTAATTCATTCAACTCAAAGCACTCAATTCCATGTAAAAAAGAAAAAAAAACATCATACAGACTCAAAAGTAAACCAATAAACAAATAAACCAATGAACAAAAAAGCAAATTAATTTGTATCTGGAGGCACCGACGGAACAGTTTCACTTGTTTGAAGTGCAGTTCCGCCCACACGGTACGGTGCATATCGGAGCCATTTCTGGACTGCCTGACTATATTCATACTGGGAAACTTTTCCCACACCCATCTGCAAAGTCATAGCATCTAACAAAAGAAAAACAACAGGATATGAAATGTATGCAATTTAATACATTAATGGAGGAACTGCAACAGGGAAATATTGGATGAAGTAAGGTAAATTTCTGGGAACACAAAAGGCAGAACGACAATTAAAATCATTGATAGTAATAACTCACCAAATATACACATATTCAAGAACGTATCCTTGAATGCCCTCTTTTGCCTTGACTGTTTTTTAACCATCTTCCCAGCCCAATTTAGTGATGATGCCAGCTCATTGGTCAGTGCACAAGAAAGCATGCGACGGACCCTAACTTCCAATGAGGTTCCTCTAATTATGCTGAAGTGTTTTACCTGCCATACAAAATGTGAACACAAAGCAGAGAGAACATGTAAAATGTAAAAAAAAAATAATAATAATGGGTTAACAACAAAATGGTCAACATAGAACCACAAACCATTATTGTCCTTGCTTCACTGGATGCTAATATCTCCTCTGCACTCTCAAGATCATCACTATTGTGCAGAGGGACTGAGACAGGCAACGGTTGTAGTGGTTGCTTTGAGGGCAAGGACTGTCTGAAGAATTCCTGACATTCCTCACGCAGTTCCTTCACTTCTTTTACAAGTTCAGTTACAGTTCCGATCAACTTTTGTAAAGCAACATCTTGTGGAGAATAAAAAACATTACAGGTCAAAACATATTTAACATGTATACTGTATAAGGAAAGTAGGAAAACTTCTCTGCACTTGCCTTTCATTAACTCTCTTGCAGAATCCCTTGCATCTGCAACAAGAAAAAACTATTGCTAGTGAACAGACTTGCAGATTAGCAACCAAATTATATTTTAGGATAAAGTAACAGTATTGTATATTGGTGTAAACTGCCTGAAATTAGGAAGCTGGACATTAAAATCAAAGCAAATATTGGTCTCATTGCAAAACTGCCAAAGCACTTCTGGAATGGATACCCTCATGATCCTTGGAAGATGGTTCCTGGCAGGGGTACATGGCAGGCAGGGCTGATGATTCACTTGACTCAGTCAAGTATGGAGAACTGCTGCACATCTGGTCAGAGGACTTGGAGGGATGTTTAGGAAGAATTTGATTAGAGGGCTGGACAAAGGTCTGGACTCTGGAAGCTGATTGAACAGGAGCCTGCATTATATTGGAGACTGCAGTGAAACAGATTTTGCATGTTAGCAAAATTACATTTTGGAAAGTCCACATAAATGGAACAATTGCATATATTGTGCCACTCAGTCTTAGTTACATAACATCACTGTTATACCTGGAAATAGAAGTCTAGGAGCTGGGCAGAGCTTTCTTTTTTTAACTTCCTCTTCTGTATCAGATGTGTTGTAAATGGGATTGTGTCTAATAGAGAAATAAAACTTCAGATGCATCTAGGAATTTCATGTTATGATTATTATTTCCCCTTGTCATTCATTAATTGTGTTACCTGGATTTTCTTTTTTTAAACTTCTCAGTTTCAACTTCAGACTGAATGTCACTTGTGTCGCAGTTTTCCTGTAGGTATCTTTTCAAACCCTTCTCAGCTTCTTCATATGTGGCTGCAAGTTATATGTTGTGAGTGTAATAAAGTCCACAATAATTCAAATTCCAACTCATATTAATTTATACACTTATGCCGAATTGCAAGGTGTCTAACAGGTTCATAGGACAACCATTCCTCAGTAGGCAGCTCATATTTTTTCACTGCAGCCCGTATCTTGGCTGTGTCTTTGGGTGGATATGGTGGCCAAAGAAGCTTATTTCCAATCAGCCAGCTGTGTGGCACAATTTCTGTGCCACCATTTTGAAATTGAACGATGCACCACTGCTTCATTTTTTAAAACAAAATAACTCCCCTACAATACAAGATTAGAAATGTAAACTTTTCCTTGGAGATGGAAAAGCAGGAACTAATTATGTTAAGTACAAGCTTTTCTTACAATAGCAAAATCATGTTTTAATCTACAAACAATTAATTATGTCATATGGATGAGTGGCATGGCAATGAAAATATTCTTGTCAGGACAGAGGAAATATTTCAGCTTAATATCTTGGAGCCTGGCCATATCTAGATTGTCATGCAACTCCCAAACTTTATAACAACCTATCCTGGTTGACTCAAATGGGTAGGAGAAAAATGACTCCTGACTGTGAAACTTTTGAAACAGGACAAAAATCCCTACTCTATCTACCTTAATGATATTTCTTAAAATAGCAATGTGGCCAACTATTTGCACACAATTATCTCCTTGCACTATTGACAGAGTGTACTTTTCAGTGACAGCTTTTCTGAACTGTTTGCCAAGACTAAGGCTATGGAGCACTGGACCATCAAAATGTGTCTGACTTAAGTTGCACTCATGAGGCTTTGGTGAATCTGGACTTGGCATCTCAGATAACCTTTTCACAACTTGCTGTAAGGGTAAGTGAGGCTTGCGCAAAAGACGTTTTATTTGTCCTAAATAATTCTCAAAAGGAAATGCTGACACATTATCCAAAGGTCAAAAGAGACGATACTCTTCAGCCAGATGAGTGAGCTGGTGTATATTGTAGACTATTTCATGTTTACCATACAGTTGTCCAAAGTGGCATACAAATGAGACAAGCAATTCATGAGCACAATCAATCATCACCTTTTGGGTTCCAGAGGATAAAAGCAAATGCATTGCAACAGAAAATAGCATAAAGTTCTCATACATCGGCATTTGAATGCTATTCTGAAGCACAACAGGGCCTGTGTACAACATAAAAGAGCACAGCTCAGTAGCTTTCCAGCGGTCAATTTCTGATAACCCTCTTGGTTTCCGACTAAACTCAACCGGCGTGTAGGAACTCAGCAGCTTTAACTTTTCAGAAATGTCAGCTACAGTTTGAGTGGACAACCTAGTAGTATGTGCTTTACCTCTGATCCATAAGTTCAAAAGTTTCCTAGTGACGCCTAGACAGCACAAGTGCATATAATCTAATGGAAACATGGTAACCATTTTTACCAAGCCAGCTAAAGGAGAAAGTTTTTGGTTCAAGTGGTGGTCTTCATCAATCATATCATTAAAATCAGAATCCGTCCTCAACTTTGCATCAGTTTCTGGGTATGTCATTTTATTTTGCCACTCACCCACTTGAACACATTTGTCACAGCCCGAGTAGCCATTGTGAGATTTTATATTTTTAACAAAGGCTCTGGCAGGGGCATCACACACAAAAGAGCGTACTTCTACCAATATGTTTTGACCATTGTAAACTATACCCCCCATAAGAACATCGGCTAAATCATCAATAAATGGCTTTAAGAACTCAAATATGCACTTGGGCTTTTTCATACCACAGTAAAGGCCAACGAGGAAGGGATGTTTAGTATAATCACAATTGACAATGGCAAGAATTGGCCAGAATTGAAGTGTACAGCTTTTGAAAAGTGGAAGGCCATCTAAATTGAACTGTACTTTAACTATTTTCAATTGTTCAGGCAGAATTAAGCTTTTAAAACACGACAATATCCCCTTTGCCAAACCAAAATGATAATACTCCCCACCTTCCATCTTTATGGTAGATACATGGGTTTGGGTCTTAAGAATTGTCCTGGCATCTGTGGGCAATTCTGGATGAAATATTCTCAAAATACTTAAAAATGCACTGAGTGCAGCAAGTGAGACTGAAAAGTTGGAGGCCCAATATCGCAAACTCCTTAAAAGAAACTCTTTAGGGTAACTTTAGGGTATTCAACATAATCTTTTACTGCTTCAACATGATTTTCTTCTGACACAGAATTTTGTGCACTGGTTTCATAGAATTGTTGTAGTATTTCTGATTCTGTGGACTTAATCATTGATTTCAATTTACGCCTCTTTGACCACCGTGAAGTCATTATTGGTGCAAGTGGTGCAACTGTTCAATTTGATAAAATCTGGCTCAGACTGTGCCTCTTTTTTTTGGATTCTCTGAAAAAGTCAAATAAGTTCTCATACATATAACATACATACACACATACATACATACATACATAAAGTCACATAAAAATATATTGAAAATATAACATTTACTTTTAACTATTTATGAATACAGACAGTTAGAACATGACTTTAGTATCACTGATTTAAAATAATCTAAACTCTATTACTGTTTCAATATATTTTACATTTAGTGCTTTGAACATTTGCAAATGGAAGAGCTATAATACACAAGACTTCAGTATGTTGACGGTTTGTAAATTTTATGGCACCTAATTTACCAAGAACCTATTTATTGTAGCAAGTGAAATGTTCTGAATTTAGTTTGTGGGAACAGCTTAATTATAAAGCTGTTTCATTAAAGCTGCAGATTTACCTAATGCTAAACCATTAATCTATTTGAATATCACATGAAATCTTTGATTTTGAGTTTTACCTTTTAGAACTGTTACGTTTGATACTTCTTTTTAGGAATATGAATGTTTACCTAATAAATCTGCTAGCAGGAGATGGGATACAATCCAATCTTGTGACAAGCATTTATGCTGTGGACTACAACTCAATGTATGATCAATGTCAGCATGATTAAGGGTGTGCTTCTCTTTTCTTTAGTTACCCATCCTCATCAGCCTTAACCCCTCCTACTGAATGCCTTGGAGTAATTGTAGAGTAACAGAAACATAGGCTATGTCAAGTTTAAGGCCCCGTTTACACGATGGGAAAACGCAGATATTTCCCTGCGTTTTGGCCTGTAATTTACACGAAAACGCCGTTTTTATCCCTGAAAACGATTATGTCTAAAAACTCCGGCCAAAGTGGAGATTTCTGAAAACGCCGGTTATGTGTTGCCGTGTCAACTGGGAGAAACGGGGTTTTAGGTTCTCAAACGTCACATTATGCGCCAGAAAATGCTTAACGTCATGTGAGCGCCCTATGTTTAGAGTTTGTTTGGGTAACGTTACTGTTTGATCATGGATGCTGTTAAGGTGGTACTCATTTTTACGTTTGTGCAAACGCTTTTGGTCTGTTTGCATTTGCAAACACAACTGCTGTATTATACCATGTCTGTGTTGTTTTAAAAGGAACAGGAAGTTGCTCGATTTTGAGGATTCTGATTGGCTTGCATGGCTTTATCCTTCTCCCTACACTGCCGCCCATAGGTTTGGCATAGTTATGATGGCGCTCGACGGCGTATTTATGCGGGTTGATGTAAACGACAACTTTTTTGAAAACGATGTTGTGTGCACGATGTTATTTTTGAAAACGGAGGGGGGGAAATATTCGTTTCTCTAAATACCCGGCTATGTGTAAATGTGGCATAATATTCATGCTCATGAGCTCCTAGAGATCAGCTAAATATTGTAGAATTTTATCAATCAAGGCTAAAGATGAATTGGAGATAATTTTTCATCACCCACTTCCATTTTGGCTCTTGCCTTTAATCAAAATATCAATGATGATTCAACATGTTTTGGATGAAAACACAACATTGTATCAATGTCCCCATGCTACTGTGCAATTTATTTCAACACTTTTTACTTACTTTGAAAATTAATGTATGTTAGTAGATTTAGTAACAATAAATAAAATGCAAGTAAAAAGCATGCTAAAAACAGAAATTAATTATATGCACCATTGTTTGAAACTCAGAGAGGTCATGCATGTCAAGACTTCCGTATAGGACGCACCTTGTGTTTTTTCTCAATAAAGAAGCATTAATTAACTATTGAGAAGCCCACATGCAAAACCAAAATGGGCGTATACCAATTAGTGCCAATTTTCAAACTACAATTGGTTTTTCAACCATTTTTCAAAAGACTTGCTAAAATCATGAGGGCCCACCCTAAACAAAATCCCCAGTGTATTAGAGCAAATGAGGTAACACCATTGAAAGTGCCCATCATAAACTGAAACGCCCCACTGATTGGGAAACACCCAGTAGTGTTTTGCAAAAATACATGCCTGCAAGATATTGTGCTCATGAACTAAGACTCAATGTTAGTTCAATGTCACTGTCTTCACCCATGTGTGCTGTTCCCTTTCATCAAAATTTCAATGCTGATCCAACACACTTTAAACATTGAAATTTTGATGTCAACCAAAATGATGGTTTGGATCAAAACTCAACATTGAATCAATGTTACCATGCTGTCTGGGCATCCATCAACCGCAATCTCCGTTAACAAGGACATTTCAGTAATGGATTTCCACCACCGAAAAACCCTTGCAGTAACTCTGCTACAAGATTTATTCACGAAGAAAAGAAAAAAAACTCTGCAGTGTTCAAAAACAACAGGGAATTTCACCTGAGGGAAGCTGATTGAGTTTCTTGTCACATGACCTGGTGCGCTTGCGCCATTCTGAACATCTGAGATGTTTTTTTATGGAATGATATTGCGGACTTTATTCAAAAGGACTACTGCAATTTTACTCACTGTATATTTACGATAAAATGAAAAAGGATATGAAATACTACTGCCTCATTTCTTTTTCATTTAAACATAATAAGAGCAGCAGAAATGTACTTAGTTCAGGGAAATGTGTATATATAGAGTCATTACAAATGAAACTAAATATTATATTAATTGCCTCTTTTATTACCGCCGACTGTGAGTGACGTCACTTCCCAATGCAAACATGCCCAATAAAATGGCCCCACCCCTGTAACTTGATTGACAGGTTTCCGTGTAGATGTTGGAAATTCAAATGCAAAAGAATTCGCGATTCCATTTGAGTTTTGGCAGTTTACATACCCAGTGCAGAGAGAGTGAAAAGGCAAATGTGGTAATTAATATTGCTATCTAAATATGACAGGCTCATAGCTCGTAAGATATGGGAAACACAATTGCAAACGGACTTTGCATTTCCATTTAAAATTTGGCAGACACTGTGCGTTCGCTTAAACGAAAATGAAAACAGTAATGCGCGATTTGCATTTGCGTTTGGATTATGTCACATTTTATGCGTCCACAAATTGAAAACGCAATTACAAATAAAATTTACAATTCCTTTTGAATAAAGTCCATTATGAGCGCGCATACCGCATTTGAAACAACAAACTTGAGCGCCCAAAATTATGTGTGAACGGGCAGTTCATCGAACTCCTTCATCGGTCAGAATGTTTACTTTCGGTTAACGGTTAAACGGTCAATATGAGCAGCTCTAACGGGCATATAAACATAATATAACATACAAACATACAAAATTCATTAATTTTAAGCCACACAAAGTCAACATGTTGGTATTTCTTGCTCGGAATCGGCCATAAAATAAAATGAAAGTTTATTGATCTTTGAAAAGGTGTACCTGCGGTATTATGCCATTATCATTATATTGGTTGAAACTGGTCTCAGAACGACAATATTATCGTTTATCGCGATAATTTATCGGACAATTTATCTTCCAGTAAAATCTGTAAATGTGACAGGCCTGCTTACAATAGATTACAATGAATTTGAACTGATGAAAAGCCTCTAAAAGATTTAATTACAGGTTCATCATTTCATTATGACTGACACTATGGCATTGTTTTTTGATTACGTAATGTATATTTATTATGCTCTCTGGAATACACACTTAATAATTTCATTCATACAGAATGTGTTACAGAATAAAACTATATGCATGTTGGCTAATTACTCAAACAAGTAATCTAAAGCAGAAAACAAAGCATCAAGCTTTCACTATAAGAACAGACAAAAAATAATCACACGATAAAGCTGCAGAACCTTTTTAAGGTTCTGAAAAAATCAAATTTAAAGCATATAAAATCAGAACAGACTAAAACATTATCAAACCATGTTTAAAGACTAAAAGGTTAATGTATACATAAAATATGTTGATAATATGTAGATGAGTTACAGCATATTAGCTTTGGTCTTCTGCAGACACATTAAACATATTATTTTCACTCATTTAAGGCTCAGAATGCAAGAAGGTCACAGTTTGAGTCCCGGCTGAGCCAGGAGCCCTTTCAGTGTGGAGTTTGCATGTTCTCCATGTGTTGGTGTGGGTTTACAATCTAAACATATGCAGAAGAGCTGAACTGGAGACAGTAAATTGTGTGTGGGTGTGAGTGAACCATCCATCCATCCAGGGGTTTTTCTATGCCTTCAGCTCGAGATGCTGGGGTTAAATCTAGCATAATGTGACCCTACAGAGGACAAGATGATTGGTGGATGGATGGGTGGAATATCAGGTTAAGTTTCTTCTTCTGTAACAGCATACTGGCTTTGGTCTTCAGTAGATGGAACTGTGAAATACACACAAAACTTTTATTTTCAAAATGTAATTTAGTTTCCACTGCAGTTGTTGTTTAAATTAATGATCGGATCATATGTTGAAAATACGGTATATCTGTCAAAGAGGGAATGTGAATAATTTGAGAGAGACGGATTAGACAGAAGTGTTACCTCTCGCTCTGTAGCATTTGTAAAGCAGCACGACTGTCGCCAGCAGATACGGACAAGCTGCCAGAAGAAAACCGAGGATGATGAAGAACAAAATCTGACCTGAACTTGACACTGAAAAACAGAGACACAAGCTGTAGTGTTTCTTCTGTTGCAGTGTATCCAATAGACTACGTACACGGAGAGTTATAACTCAGAACCACATATTTATTATAGAACACAAGCAGCTCCTGCTGCTAACCCGCTCATGCAAAACCACTGTCTAACTCGTCTAACCCAGTAACCCCCACCCAGTCAACCTAAGGTGGCCCTCTAGTGGAGTCAATATGCAATTACACCATAAATGCATATAACACTACATCACATCCTCCCTTTTCACAGGAAACAATACAAGCAATAAACAGGATATGAACTCTGGATATAGATCTTAAAGTCCTCGTAACAGGAACATTTTCTTTCTTATAGCAAACATCTTGCATATTAAGCAGTTCAGAGCTTAAAAATGCTTAACCTTAATTACTAGGCAAATATACAGTCAATTCATACAGTAGCCCTGAAACCTCACAGGAACTTTCACAACCCGACCACTCCTTGTGGTTGTGGTGCTGCTGTTACATACAGATTGCTCTGGCACACACTGTACAGGCTGATCTGTCACTTCATGCGCCTCCGGGATGTGAGAGTGTGTATCGTCATGGATCTCAACTTCTGGATTAAATGTTTCTGTAGGCTTGAGAATTGTTTTCCTCAGGCGGCGCCTGTTGCGGCGGAACTGTCGTCCTGCTTCATTGACAACATTATAGGATCTTGGTTCATCTCGTTTTGAAACAATAAGACCCGGTTGCCACCCTCTGTCTGTTTCAATGTGCACAGTATTTCCCGCATGCAGTTCTGGAAGACTTTTTGCCCACACATTGTAGTGACACACTTGCTTCTTTTGCAGGGTTTGGAGCGCCTGATGAACACCTTTGGGAGTAGTTAGGCGCAGGACTTCACTGGACACTGGTAAGGTGCTCCTTAGAACTCTTCCCATCAGAACCTGAGCCGGTGAGTAAGACAAACCAGTGATAGGAGTATTTCTCAGTGAGAGGAGAGCAAGGTGATGGTCCACTCCTGATTGTTCAGCTTTCTTTAGGACTTGTTTGACCGTTTTGATTGTTCTTTCCGCCAGCCCATTTGACTGAGGATAGGCCGGACTTGAGTGTGTCAACTTAATGCCCCACTCCGCAGCAAACGCCTTCATTTCATGGCTAGCAAAGGGTACATGATCGCCAGTGTTGGGAAGGTTACTTTGGAAATGTAATAGGTTACAGATTACAAGTTACCCTGTTTAAAATGTAATAGTAGTGTAACTTTTTCAATTACTTTATTAAAGTAATGTAACTAATTACTTTTGAGTACTTTTTGATTACTTTTCTAAATTTGTGAAAATTAAAGAATAATAAATAAAAGCATATACATCAACTTAAATACAGTTATCTAATAAGCATGTGCCGTATTCTGTGTAATAAACTCCTGAAACATTGGTGTTTTTTTTAAACTGCTGTCTCTTTGTATATGATATGATGATAGTTTTCTCAAAATAAGTAAAATGCACATGAAGTGACACAGAGCAGTTCTAGAAATTATGTTTATGTGCTCGTGTACTCCTATATTGAGGCAGCAGAGGTTGAAAACACTGCGAGCTTCAGTAGGCCTATGTGTAGTAAATTAAACCATGTCTTTGCCATTAATTTACAGGAGGGGCGGACTGGGAAAAAAAATCAGACTGGAAAAATTCAAACTCATACAAACAAATTCATGGAAAAAACTATTTTTGGTATGGACCTGAGATAAAAAAAAAGGTTTAAATCTTTAATTTGGGGACATGCTAAATAATTAAAAGTTCTCTCCTGAACTGCACCTTCTCTTCCATTTTTCTTTTCAGTCTCTTTATTTTGCCCTGTTATCCATCTCTCTCATGACTTTAATACTCAAGATTGAACAAAACTATACTTTACAATACAATACTCTACAATACTACAATATCTTTATAGAAAAATCCTAATACTGTAGGCCTATACGAGTCATGTTTTTCCCTTACAAAAATTGACCATGCTTTTTTAGCCTATATACAATAACCTTGTTTTGTTTTGTTTTTTGCAAATGGATTTGTATTTATTTTTAAATAACTCAATTTGTAAAATCATTTAAATTTTTTGGTTACCACAGTTAAACAGTAGTAACTATTTTTTCTGGATTTATAGTAATATATTAAAACGTTAATTTTCGTAAGGGTTGTGTTGTTGTCTGTCCGTAGTTCCCCCTAAAACTATAAAAAAAAAATCTGATTGTTTTTCAGCTAAATTACTACTGTAACATTACAACAGATAATAATGATGTGCTTTATATAGTATTTTGAGTGATGACTGATGAGCAACGTGCTGCTGCTTGATTAAATAAATAAAAAAACAAAGACATAAAAGCATCTTTACAGATGAAACTGACCTGAAACCCTGAACAGTAGTTCTGCTTCTCTGCTCCAGCTGTGCGCTTCCACAGTCCACTCTATTCTCTCTCTCTCTCGCATTAATTACTCGGAGTCTGATCCAAACCGTTTGGCGGAGGCGCGGAGAGCGCGCGAGTCATGACTAACAATTCATGATTTATTAGAGATTTAATTATCAAATGGCGGATTCGCAAATGATCGCTTTACATTTGGCAGGCAATTATACAATAATGATATTAAAATAGCGGGCAAAATCGGCTGCCAGGCCACCAGGAATTGTCCCGGTTCTCCCGGTGTCCAGTCCGCGCCTGATTTCCACAGACATGCAGAACGTGCAGGAGTCATATTGCATTTTTGGGGCTTAATATTCACAGACACTAGTCCATGTCATGTTTTGATTCAAGTGTACTGACCTAATTTTGATTTAGTCATCCAAAAGGTGGCATATTCCGTCCGCGTTCGTTTTTATGACTGGATTCTATACCCAGACTGTATTTCCGCATCCCGGAAATTATTAGGGGGGTATGTCTCAGAATAGTCAGTACAATTTGGGAAAGATATCAGTTAAATCTGTATGTGGATGTGTATAAATATTCAAATGTAATCCACTTTGTAATCGTTAAAAATTTCATAAGTAACTGTAATTTAATTACTCATTTTTTCTTAGTAACTGTAACTAATTGCAGTTACATTAATTTTGTAATTAAATTACGTAACGCCGTTACATGTAACTAGTTACTCCCCAACACTGATGATCGCACACTAGCTCTTTTGGAATGCCATGTCTTCTGAGTTTTCACAAGCAACTGGAGTGTACTGTCTCTTGCAGTAGCATCTGTAGGCTGCTTCAGCATTTCTTCACTGAGAGCCTCTGTTGCTTAAAGTGAATATATGACCCTTTCATCACTGAGATCATCTGCACATGTGTGTTGGCCTTCAGCGACAGCACGTGACAGTGTATCAGCAATTAACATGTCCTTACCAGGCGTGTATTGGACAATGAGGTCATACTTCTGTAGCTGTAAGGCCTTGTTTATTTCAGCAGGACAATGCAAAACCACATACTACAGCTATAACAACAGCATGGCTTCGTCGTAGAAGAGTCCGGGTGCTAACCTGGCCTGTCTGCAGTCCAGATCTTTCACCTATAGAGAACATTTGGCGCATCATTAAACGAAAAATACGTCAAAGACGACCACGAACTCTTCAGCGGCTGGAAATCTATATAAGGCAAGAATGGGACCAAATTCCAACAGCAAAACTCCAGCAACTCATAGCCTCAATGCCCAGACGTCTTCAAACTGTTTTGAAAAGAAAAGGAGATGCTACACCATGGTAAACATGCCCCGTCCCAACTATTTTGAGACCTGTAGCAGAAATCAAAATGAGCTCATTTTGTGCATAAAATTGTAAACTTTCTCAGTTTAAACATTTGCTATGTTATCTATGTTCTATTGTAAATAAAATATTGGCTCATGTGATTTGAAATTCCTTTAGTTTTCATTTTATTAAAATTTAAAAAACGTCCCAACTTTTCCGGAATTCGGGTTGTACAAAAAGGAGTACTTTCTAATCTCTCAAAACAAAATCCAAAATAAACAACAAAAGTCTTACCTTACTCCCTCTCTAGCCAAAAAACAGGTGAAAACATGGACAATAAAAGAAATGGCGTCCTCCTCCCTACGGCTCCAAAATTAATTAAACTTTCACCTTAAGGTCTAACCTTGGGAGCTTACTTGTACAAAAACAAATAAACCATAACTCTCCAAAGTTTCAAACTGTATACACCAACAACAATGTAAACAGACAACTAGCACACATGCTATGGTCTAGAGCAGGTGAAAAGTCTCCAGAGGCAGCAAAGGCCAAGAAGGGCACACCTCAGATGGAGTCTTCAGCTTTTATCCACAAGCCTTCCTTCCAGCAGCCAATCAGAGCAACCAGGTGATTGATGACAACCAGAACCAGGTGATCTTCATTAAGCTTTTGGATGGTGTAGAGAGATTAGAGAGACAAAACACTGCCAAAACAAACTGTAATCAACATAGTGGCAATAAGTAAATAATGCACAAATAACACCTTAAACAAATTACGCCTAAGGACGTAACGCTTCCTCACCAAGTATTGGAATGGACGAGTGTCGGGTGATGTAAAAGGGTAAGCAAACTTGCACTTTGGGTGTGACACACTGAAGATTGGCCAAGCCTTCAGGCTTTAATTTAGTTCCACCATACACCACCAGCTAGTGTTGTAACGGTACCAAAATTTCAGTATTCGGTACCGATACCAGTGAAAATCCACGGTTCTCGGTACCAATTTCGGTAGCAAAGCAAAACACAAAAATATGCTAATTAAAAAAAAGTTTTTAGCACTAAAAATAAAACCAATGCCATTCTTTATACTTATTTACAATTGTGTTTAAAGTTTTTCTACAAGTTATATAATCATGAAAAACAGTAAACAAGTTTCACCCAAATTTAATTTGTCTTTTAATTTATGAAATTTAAACACATTTTATTTTTGGTAAATAAAGGGGATTTGCTATTAAAATTAAAACATGGATGAAATATTGTGATTTATTTCTTTAAAAAATAAAGTTTTCTAAAAAATTTTCAACAGTAGTAGCAGTTTCACATATATTTTACTACAACCCGAATTCCGGAAAAGTTGGGACGTTTTTTAAATTTTAATAAAATGAAAACTAAAAGACTTTCAAATCACATGAGCCAATATTTTATTCACAATAGAACATAGATAACATAGCAAATGTTTAAACTGAGAAAGTTTACAATTTTATGCACAAAATGAGCTCATTTCAATTTTGATTTCTGCTACAGGTCTCAAAATAGTTGGGACGGGGCATGTTTACCATGGTGTAGCATCTCCTTTTCTTTTCAAAACAGTTTAAAGACGTCTGGGCATTGAGGCTATGAGTTGCTGGAGTTTTGCTGTTGGAATTTGGTCCCATTCTTGCCTTATATAGATTTCCAGCTGCTAAAGAGTTCGTGGTCGTCTTTGACGTATTTTTCGTTTAATGATGCGCCAAATGTTCTCTATAGGTGAAAGATCTGGACTGCAGGCAGGCCAGGTTAGCACCCGGACTCTTTTACGACGAAGCCATGCTGTTGTTATAGCTGCAGTATGTGGTTTTGCATTGTCCTGCTGAAATAAACAAGGCCTTCCCTGAAATAGACGTTGTTTGGAGGGAAGCATATGTTGCTCTAAAACCTTTATATACCTTTCAGCATTCACAGAGCCTTCCAAAACATGCAAGCTGCCCATACCGTATGCACTTATGCACCCCCATACCATCAGAGATGCTGGCTTTTGAACTGAACGCTGATAACATGCTGGAAGGTCTCCCTCCTCTTTAGCCCGGAGGACACGGCGTCCGTGATTTCCAACAAGAATGTCAAATTTGGACTCGTCTGACCATAAAACACTATTCCACTTTGAAATAGTCCATTTTAAATGAGCCCTGGCCCACAGGACACGACGGCGCTTCTGGACCATGTTCACATATGGCTTCCTTTTTGCCTGATAGAGCTTTAGTTGGCATCTGCTGATGGCACGGCGGATTGTGTTTACCGACAGTGGTTTCTGAAAGTATTCCTGGGCCCATTTAGTAATGTCATTGACACAATCATGCCGATGAGTGATGCAGTGTCGTCTGAGAGCCCGAAGACCACGGGCATCCAATAAAGGTCTCCGGCCTTGTCCCTTACGCACAGAGATTTCTCCAGTTTCTCTGAATCTTTTGATGATGTTATGCACTGTAGATGATGAGATTTGCAAAGCCTTTGCAATTTGACGTTGAGGAACATTGTTTTTAAAGTTTTCCACAATTTTTTTACGCAGTCTTTCACAGATTGGAGAGCCTCTGCCCATCTTTACTTCTGAGAGACTCTGCTTCTCTAAGACAAAGCTTTTATAGCTAATCATGTTACAGACCTGATATCAATTAACTTAATTAATCACTAGATATTCTCCCAGCTGAATCTTTTCAAAACTGCTTGCTTTTTTAGCCATTTGTTGCCCCCGTGCCAACTTTTTTGAGACCTGTAGCAGGCATTAAATTTTAAATGAGCTAATTAAGTGGATAAAAGTGTAAAATTTCTCAGTTTAAACATTTGCTACGTTATCTATGTTCTATTGTGAATAAAATATTGGCTCATGTGATTTGAAATTCCTTTAGTTTTCATTTTATTAAAATTAAAAAAACGTCCCAACTTTTCTGGAATTCGGGTTGTAATTAATAGTAATATTTCTAGCACAATGCCTTTATGTAAATTAACTTTTAGGCCTAATGAATGCATATTTGTCATTTTAACTGAACTTAAGATTGGTGGTGATGCTTAATATATTTTTGGTCATTGAGGGTTTCTGTAAAAAAAAAAATAGTAATAGATCATATTAATTATTATTAAAAGATAATACTACTACTAATTCTACTATCATACTAATGTATATCAAATGCACTATGAATTGATGAGCTGCTGGGTTCATGAATATTAATCACGTTGTCTGCGTTCGGTCAAACTGATTTGCTGAAATCAAAACAGGGACGGTAAGAGATCAGCGCCAGCCAATGAAATTGCCATTTGCGCATTAGCTCAGCCCACTACTGGAGAAACCGGTATGACTTCTGCTTGTTCGAAAATGAATATGAATAATTCTAAATGAACTCCATTATTTTGACAGGAGAAGACAACAAAGAATAGTTTACATATAGCGTGTCGATTCAGCGTGGTAAGACTCTCGCTCTCTCTCTCTTTGCATGCGTGAGAAACACTATCAGTAAAGCGATGGTGAGTCATGCACCTTCACACAGAGTTTACAGAGCATCAAATACAGGTGCGCTGTGCATCCATTGAGATGAACTGAAAAGTTCAGATTGCTTGATGGAGAGAGAACTCTGAAGCTCAGATGCTGAAATTAATGCAAGCGTCATGCGCTTCAGTCTATGTAGTAAACAAACCTGCACGTCTCTGCCATTCATTAATTCACACAGAGACGCGCAGAACACGGATTCATATTTCAAACAACTTTTGTGGCTTAACATTTACAGATACTGGTCCATATGGAGATTTGATTGTATTAATTTATGCTAACTTTGACAAATTCCATGACTGTCCATATTAAAATGTAAGTTTCATTTTCATGACTGGATTTTGAGATTCCGTCCTCGTTTTCTGCTTCGCGGAAATCATAGCACTGGACCGGGTTTGAACGGGACCTCGGTACTACCGGTACTTAAAGAAGCCTGGTACCGTCACATTTACATTTTTTTAGTACCGACTAGGTACCGAAGTACCGGGTCTTTTGACAACACTACCACCAGCATAGTCGAAGTCGGTTGCAGCAACGCTGATTTGTGCAGAGATTGATAAATGTCGAGAGGTATAATGTTGGCTTCTGCTCCAAAGTCCAATTTGAACTTCACTGTCACATTTCCAATGTCTACATCCGTGTACCATGCGTTCTGTACAGAGCCACGGGTCTCTTTTAGTTCAACTGACCCGATGAATAATGTGACATTTCTATTGTGTTTAGGCATTGTGTCTTTTTGTTCAGACATGCACACTGAGGCAAAGTGATTCCGTTTTCCACAGGCATGACATGTTGCGCCAAAGGCTGGACACTGTCATGGGAGGTGAGATTTTCCACACTTTTTGCAGGTGAATGAAACTGCTTTGTGCTGTTGAGATGATGTTCTTTCATATCTCTTGTTCTGTTTTGCATCTTTTGTCTTCTTTTTAATGGCATGAACAGTTTTATTCTGCTCTCCCATTGCTTGAATCTGTGTTTTAGCTGCCTCTGCCGCTCTGCAAATATCCACAGTTTTTTCAAGAGTCAGGTTTGTTTCTCTTAAGAGCCTCTCCTTTAAACGTTGATCACTGATACTGAACACAATCTTGTCTCTTATCATGTCAGATTCTGTTGAGCCAAATTCACAATCCTTACTCTTTTGTTTTAGTTCTGTGACATACTTATCAATGGTAATCGAATCAGGCATGGGGTAGGCCCAGAATTGGTGCCTTTCGAAAACAACATTCTTTCTGGGTAGGCAATACTTCTCCAATGCAGTTACTATATCTTGCATTGTTTCATTCTCCCCATCTGGGTCAACAGACAGTGAATTGTATACTTCTAAGGCCTCCTCTCCTAAAGCATGAAGGAGAATTTTACCTTTTCACTTTTTGAATCTGAACCTGTAGCAGTCATGTAAATGTTGAACCGCTGTATCCATCTTCTCCAGTTTTCACCTGTATTCCCCGACAAGACTAATGGAGGTGGTAATCTGAACTGATCCATGGTTGTTGTATTTTTTTGTATTTTTTTTTTATAGCAGACTCACTTAAGTCAGGATGAGCTCACTATCTTCGTCAAGTCTCAGTGCTGTCGAACGCAGGCTCGGGTTCATGAAATGACTCTTCTGACACCATGTAGTGTTTCTTCTGTTGCAGTGTATCCAATAGACTACGTACACGGAGAGTTATAACTCAGAACCACATATTTATTATAGAACACAAGCAGCTCCTGCTGCTAACCCGCTCATGCAAAACCACTGTCTAACTTGTCTAACCCGGTAACCCCCACTCAGTCAACCCAAGGTGGAGTCAATATGCAATTACACCATAAATGCATATAACACTACATCACACAAGCACATTATTGAGCAACATTACGGAGCTCCTAAAGACTTTCAGCAAGTTTCTCAGGGAACCCAATGTTTTGTGCGCAAATGCAAAAGCATTGAAATATAAATTTTCCTCCCATCTCATGTTTATTCCACCATCATGTTCCTTTAGGAGCTCTGTAATAAAGGAACAGTTCACCCAAAAATTTATATTCTGCCAAAAACAAAAAAATTACTCACCAAGTTGTTCTAAATCTGCATGAATTACTTTCTTCTCTGTGGAACAGAAAATAAGATGTTTTGAAGCCTTTAAATTAATTTATTTCAATGTTTAATTTTCCTCACACCATATATGACCACAATCAGATTCATTCATGTTGATTTCAAATACATAGAAATCAGTGGTTAAGTTGTATTTACAACACGGTTCCAGAAAAGTTCAACCCAAATATTCAGATTTGTGCAATGTATTTTATGGAGGACGAGGACTGTTTCCTGAACCAGTAGCCTATAGGGCTGTCAAAATTTCTCAAAAATGACGTTCGAATATTCCCTCTAAAAAATACACGAATATTCGAACTATTCGAACATCTGGTTGCGTATGTCGTCAATGACGCGCATTACGTCAATAACAGGCTAAAATAATACAAAGAGACATAACTACTTGTATAGATAGTCTATTTAAGTTTAAACATATATGACAACGTATTACACACAAAAACAAGGAAATCAACTAATGGCCAAGACTGCAGACCTCACGCTCTCTCACCCTCACGTTCTCTGCGCATAATGGTTTAAATGAACAAACAAATTTTTGTGCAAGCAATTTAAGGTCACGACTGTTGTCCCAAATATAGCAGGCTTTATTCAGTGATTGAAACTAATATTATTAATATTAATTGAAGTTTTACAGCATATAGAACTGACATTGAATACTCCGAGCGAGCTGTGCTGTGGTAAACATGGAACTTTTCCATGACATGAAATGATAAATAATCAAACCTCGGATTCATTGCTTGACAGAACTCCCCGAAGCGTGCCCCATCCGCGATACTGATCGGTCTCATGTCCTTACAAATTAACGAAATTATTTTATCCGTTATGGCCTCTTGTCATGTTGCAGACAAAGTGCTTGCGGCGGGCGATGCAAAGTAACGTTAAGTGTCAAGACGTGACTGTTTAGCTGGAGTTCCACACATTATGCCATGCTCATTTGGGTGCACATTTTTGAGATCTGACCTCATGTTGCTAGTGGAATGGTATGCTAACTGTATCTTAAATAGCTTGCATACAACTTTGTCTCGCGGGTCAACAATTTTACCTAATTTTCTCAGCTGCGGTCAAGTTGGGCTCTGCACTTGCTGTCATCTTCCATGAAGACGCGTCAACTTTCAGCAGTGATGCTGTGCCAGCCAGTGCGACTCCTGTGAGGCTGTGACCTGTCCCTGAACCCTCAGGCGCGCTAGCGCACCCACTCGCAAAGCAGACAGCCACGCCTCTACTACCGCGGGCTTCACCTTCGAAATTCGTTTTTTTAAAACTATTCGAATACATATTCAAATTTAGAATATTCGTTGACAGCCCTAGTAGCCTACAATGCATCTGTGCACAAAGGCTGTTTCTATTAAGTCTGGCAATAACATCTTTGCAAGGACAGTCTGGCGCTTGTGACTCACAGCCTGTAAGTACGTGTACATATTTAAAGAATTTGCCACTGATGATTCAAACACGAGTTTTGAGCAGTGTAGAGTAGCGCTTGTTTGTCGTTTCTCCAATCACAAATGCAGACATGGTTTTATGGTTACGCTGCGCAATACACAACACTTAAAAAAAGACAGTATAATTATAATCAGTAATTATGTCGCCACAGGATGCAACAATTGCCTCGTTTGTAGAGCTCTGAATGCCTTTAGGAGCTCTGTAATAAAGGAATAGTTGACCCAAAAATTAATAATCTGCCAAAAAATTACTCACCAAGATGTTGTTCCAAATCTGCATGACTTACTTTCTTCTCTGTGGAACAGAAAAGAAGATGTTTTGAAGCCTTTTAATTAATTTATTGTAATGTTTAATCTTCCTCACACCATATATGACCACAATCAGATTAATTCATGTTGATTTCAAATACATAAATATATATATATAATTTATGGACAGTCAGAAAAGTCAATAACATGTTCGATCTGATTCTATTCTAATCCTGCAGTTAAAACACTTTTCATTTCATTGAAATGTAAGATGTTGGTTATGGGGTGTGGATTATTTCACTATATTTCAGTGTATTTTGTATTACATTTGATAGGTATACTTTAATTCATGTGAATCGTGTGAAATAATAAACACAGCTGTCAATAATTATTTGTGCTCTACCAGAAATATGAGCCAGAGATAAATATTAATCATGTGGTCTATCTGAACAAATGCTCATGAATGAAATGATATCAGCGGACAGAGACTGAACTCCAGAGACTCTCACCTCTGACTGAGATCCAGCTGTGCAGTGACTGTCCTCTCTCTGTTTTACAGTAGAAGAAACCCTCGTGTGTCTTTGAGACAGTCGTGATGTTCATCTCTCCTGTCGTCTGATTCTGGATGAGTGATCCGTCTTTATAGAAATCAGCTCTGAGGATCGAGGAATTTGTAGATCGATGTAAACAGTGTAGAGTCAGAGTATGTCCCTCAATCACAGGATCAACAGAACTCTCCAGGATCACATCACCATCTACACAAAACAAGACATACATGCATGTAGGAAGATGATGGTGATATATACTGCACAGTCATAGAAACAATACATAATTTATTATAATTAGTTAACCATATATACCCAGTTTTCATTGATTAATTCATTTGATCAATCTCTTTATTTTATATTATACTATTATAATTTTCTTTAATGGAATGAAATGAAATCAGCGGACAGAGACTGAACTCCAGAGACTCTCACCTCTGAGAGCTTGCTTCCGGCTTTGCTACCGTTCGGACGTTCTAGCTTACTGCTCCGCACTTTGCTTCTTATTTCTGTACTTTTCTCTGATTTTTCTAAGTTCTCTTACGAGAGTTCTCTCGTACTGCATCTTAGCTAAGACGCTACGGGAAAAGTCTCTTTTCACAAAATACTGAAGCAAAATATTATCCTTAATTTAGAATTTTTGTAAAGCGCATTTATCAGCTCAAAGCACACCCCCTTTCTTCCTGAGCTTCACGAAGAAGTGGCGAAAGCATGGAACGCTTCTTTCTCGGCGAGAGTTCGGTCATCTGTTTCGCCAGCATTCTCCACACTGGACGATGCTAAGAGCAGAGGGTACCTGTCACTTCCGCCGGTGGAACAGGCTATCGCAGCGCACCTTTGCCCGCCCTCTGCTGGACGGTGGACTAAGGAGGCGTTGCCCTCCAAAGCCTGCCGCATGACGTCATCGCTGCTCGCACGGATCTTCTCTGCTGCTGGGCAGGCTGCATCTGCGCTGCACACCATGGCCACTCTACAGATCTTCCAGGACGATCTCCTCCGTAAGCTGGATGAGATGGGGCCTGAAGCGATCTGTCTCGCGGATCTGAGGAGCGCTTCGGATCTCTCCCTCCGCGCTACTAAGTCCGCTGCACAGGCCATGGGACGGGTTATGGCTTCCGCTACGGTGGCTGAGAGGCATTTGTGGCTGACGCTCTCTGACATCAAGGAGTCTAAGCGCGCTGCGTTCCTCGACGCGCCGCTGACTCCTGCTGGCCTCTTCGGATCATCTGTCAGCGAGTTTGTGGAGAGATTCGTCGAGGACCAGAAAGCATCGCAGGCGTTCAAGCACTTCTTGCCGAAGCGCTCCGGTCCTGCAGCTGGCCGCGATAGACCGGCCCCACAGAGCTCTCAGTCACGCCCACCGCCAACTGCGTCATCGCGACAGCATCAGCAACGCAGCACGGGACCCCGTTCTCGCTCTTCCAGCCATCGCCCCGCACCGCGGGAGCCGCAGCAGAGGATTGCGGTGAAGCCAGAAGACCCGAAAGCATCCTAGCACCGCTAGGAAAGCGCCGGTGTATGAGTTTCGCTGCGGCCGAGCTCTCACCCAAGCGCGCCGCTGTTACAGTTCCAAGAATTGTGACTGTCTCAGCATCTTCTGCAATGCGCAAGCCTGCACGAGTGCCCGCTTGCCTGCACACAAAAGCCGTTATCACGGCTACCCAGATATTTCCCGAAAAGAGTGTAATTTCTGGTGTTCCGGCCACGGCCGATGGTGCTATAAATGTTGTGACGATGCCCACTCCTCAGTGCCCATCTCCGCATATAAGCACAGCCCTGCACACAGGGCTCACGCCTATAAGATCTACTCAGATCGGTCACGCGCACCACATAGTAAACGTGCCCACTCCTCAGTGCCCACAAACACTATGTCACACACGGCGCGTGGTTTCTGTAAAAACGAAGCCCGTGCTCGTACGATCTGCCCAGGCAGACAGCGAGTCAAAAGCAGTAAATGTGCACATTTGCAGCCCACAGTTACTCGCAGACATCATGAGTCCCATGGGACCCGCTCAGCCCTCCCTCGATCGGTTAAGCGCCGAGACGGGGTCGAGGAGGAGCGATCTGCCCGCTGTGATCAGCGCGCTCCCCGCCTCAAATGCCACAGACGCGACGCCCATGTTGCAGCACATCAAAGCGCCGCAGTTGCCCAGGCAACAGAGCGCGCTTCGCATCCAGCCCTTAGCCATTCATGTGGATGCATGGTCAGCGCTTACAGGGGTTTCGGATTGGGTGCTAGGCATTATAAAGAGAGGCTACTCGCTACAGTTTTCTCGACGCCCTCCGCGCTTTTTAGCGTGCGTCGAAACCACGGTAAAAAAAGAAGTAGCACACCTACTTCGGGCCGAAATATCAAAACTGTTGAGCAAAGGGGCTATAGAGCCTGTGTCTCAAGCTCAAAGCGAGGGGGGTCTGTACAGCAGATATTTTCTGGTGCCCAAGAGAGACGGGGGTCTCAGGCCCATACTGGATCTAAGACAGCTGAACAGGGCATTGATGAAACGCAGTTTCAGAATGCTTACGACCAGGAAGCTCCTCACGCATATTCGCAGAGGAGACTGGTTCATGTCAATAGATCTGAAGGACGCGTATTTTCAAATACAGATAGCGTCAAATGACAGGCGATATTTGATATTCGCCTTCGAGGGCCAGGCATACCAGTTTACTGTCCTGCCGTTCGGCTTGTCCGTAGCTCCTCGTACGTTTACGAGGTGCATGGACGCAGCGCTCGCTCCTCTCAGACTCAGAGGCATGCGAGTGCTGAACTATTTGGACGACTGGCTAATTCTGGCTCAGTCACGGGCGGAGCTCGTGGAGCACAGGGCCGTTCTACTCGATCACCTCGAGAGACTCGGTCTCAGTGTCAACTGGGCGAAGAGTTCGCTGAACCCCAGTCAGACGATACTGTTCTTGGGTTTAGCTCTGGACTCGCGTTCCATGATGGCGCGGCTGTCACCACAGCGCGCGTTGAGCACGCGGCGCGCGGCGAATTCTCGCCGCTGTGGCGTGACTGTTCCGCTCAGAGAATTCCAGAGGATGCTGGGTCTCATGGCCTCAGCATCCCCGGCTCTGCAGCTGGGCCTGCTCCGCATGCGCCCCCTACAGTTCTGGCTGAAAGTGAGGGTATCTGGTCGACTGCGTCTCAAGGTCAATGAAGGCTGCGTTACATCCCTGAAACCCTGGACAGAGATCGACTGGTACCAATCAGGTGTAAGCCTGGGGACTTCCTCGACAGTGAAGATGGTGTCGAAGGACGCCTCCACGTCGGGATGGGGAGCGCTGCTCGAGGGCAGACCGTCCTTTGGCCTGTGGTCAGAACGGGAAAAGCTCCAACATATCAACTGTCTGGAAATGTTGGCAGTGAAGAACGCGCTGACGCGTTTTTGTCCCCAAATCAAAGGCCACCACGTCTTGGTCCGTTCGGCCAACATGTCTGTGGTGTCCTACATAAATCGCCTCCTGGAACGCCTCCTGGTTTGGGCTCAGTGCAACTTGCGCTCGCTGAGAGCAGTGCATGTGCCTGGGCTACAGAATCTGGGGCCAGACAGGCTGTCCAGAAACAACATTCCCATGGGCGAATGGTCTCTACACCCGCAAACAGTCCGGCTGTTGTGGGAGAGATTTGGCAGGGCGGAGCTGGACCTTTTCGCATCCCACGAAAACGCTCACTGCCCCGCGTTCTTTTCCAAGAACGAAAGCGCGCTGTCACGGAGATGGCCGTACTGCCTGCTTTATGCTTTCCCTCCCGTCTCCCTCCTTCCGCAGGTGATAGAACGGGTGAGAGAAACAAGATGTTCCATACTGCTTGTAGCACCTTTTTGGAAGAACCAACCATGGTTCCCAGATTTGATGCGGTTAGCAGATATCGCCCCGTGGCCAGTGCTTTGGAGGAGGGACCTCCTATCGCAGGCCAGGGGCTCGATTTGGCACCCTCAACCGGAGTTGTGGTCCCTCCATGTGTGGGCGCTCAACGGTTACCCGCTGATCTCTCAGTGGGAGTGCTAAATACTATCACTCAGGCTAGGGCTCCGTCGACGCGACGGCTCTATGCATCGAAGTGGTCGGTGTTCTCCAGCTGGTGTACAGCTCGGGGATGTTCACCCCTTAGTTGTGAGGTGACGGAGGTTCTCTCCTTCCCGCAGGAGCTGTTGGATAAGGGCAGAGCCCCATCCATGCTCAAAGTCTATGTGGCGGCCATCGCAGCGTTTTCTGAAACGGCGCTGGGTCAGTCAATAGGAAGGAACGATTTGGTCATCCGCTTCCTTAGAGGAGCTAGGAAGCTGAATCCTCCCAGACCTCCGTCAGTCCCTGTATGGGACCTCGCGACGGTTTTGGAGGCCATGAAGGGTTCCCCCTTTGAGCCTATCCAATCGATTAGCCTCCTGCATCTGTCGTTCAAGACGGTATTCTTGTTGGCTCTCGCTTCAGTGAAGCGTGTGGGTGACCTGCACGCGCTCTCGGTGAGCCAGTCGTGCTTGGAGTTTGGGCCTAATGACTCTAAGGTCATACTCAAACCTAGGCACGGTTATGTGCCAAAGTCCCTCAACACGCCGTTTCGGGCCCAGGTTATTGCCCTGTCTGCCATGTCGGTGTCAGGAGAGGATGGAGACTCGAGTCTTCTTTGCCCTGTTAGGGTTTTAAGAGCTTATGTGTCTCGCTCTGCTGTTTTTCGACAGACTGAGCAGCTGTTTGTCTCGTACAGTGGACGTTCCAAGGGAATGGCTGTTTCGAGACAGACTCTATCCAGATGGATAGTCGATGCCATAGCGTTAGCTTACGCTTCCAAGGGCCTTCAATGCCCGCTGGGCGTCAGAGCACACTCCACAAGAGGTGTCGCCTCGTCGTGGGCGTGGTCTATTGGGGTCTCCTTGCAGGATATTTGTATGGCGGCAGGTTGGGCCTCGCCTTCTACATTTATCAGGTTTTGTAACCTGGAAGTTCCCGACTTGCAAGCAAGGCTGCTGTCGGTGTAGCCTAATCAGGGCCCTGATGGGAATTCTGAGTTTGTGAGCGTTATGCACTACCGACTGTTATATGGGCAGTATTGTGTAAGACCCGGATTGCCACATTGATCAGGCCTTGCCTCGACTGTGTGATGGTTGTATTGCCGCATCTACGGGTGCCGCTGGATATGGGACGGAAGGCTTTCCCCCCCTCTCCTGTCCTGGTCTCTCTGTGAGTCCCTCGGGTGACTGTGCACTGTAAATCCTGGGCGTTGCTTCAGGTTTATTGGTGTGCGATCCCTGCGCGCACGGCGTTTTACATGGGGTTCAAGTAGCGTCTTAGCTAAGACGCAGTACGAGAGAACTCTCGTAAGAGAATGTACTCGGTTGCTTATCTAACCACGGTTCTCTCTAGAAGAGGGAACGAGTACTGCGTTCTCTGCCGTGCGTACGATTCACTCTGGTTCGCTTCGGCGATGAAATAAATCAGGTGAGTCAACCTTTTCGAGCTCCTTTTATAGGGTTGGGCTACACCCGTTTCGGCGGGAAGTGGCGTGATGGGCGTGAAGCGTCCTAATTGGTCTGATATTGCATCAGCCTATGCTCGATAGGCTGTGCACTTGCTGCAGAAGCAGCCAATGAGTGAGCGAGCCGTCTCGCCTATGGCTGTGTACTGCTGCAAATGCGCTTTACAAAAATTCAAAATTAAGGATAATTTTTTGCTTCAGTATTTCGTGAAAAGAGACTTTTCCCGTAGCGTCTTAGCTAAGACGCAGCACTAGTTTCCTTTTCTAGAGAGAACCGAGGTTACGTAAGTAACCGAGTACGATTTCTACATCAGCAGATCAGCACAGTGCTCAAACAACAGATTTTTGGCACAAACGCTAAAACTAAAAACTATTTGGGACTGGAATAACACTACAAAAAGAAGACTTTTCCTCCCACTGCCAGCAGCTTACATTCCGGAGACGGGAAAACAACTGCCTACATTCAAACAGAAGAGAGAGAAAATGCCTCCTGTTGGATCTACTTGTTGAATGAACTGCAAACTTCTACAAAGGATTGTGATTCTTGAAACAAAGTTACTTGCTGGATTTCCAAAACAGACGGAACACTCAGCAGACCGTCATCATGGACCCTCTCAGCATACAGCCGGGGAGTCCCATGAATCTTCTGAATCTCAACAGTTTACACTAAGTGTAGAGGAACAAGCCGAAACTGATCGCCACACTAATCGATGGCACAAGCTGGGAGCGAGACCCAAAGGAACACGAGATCTCAAATTGTCACAAGTTTTTCGTATTGCTGCCGTAGCTTCCTCTACCCCAGATTTGACTATGACAAGGCTTGTGAATACTGGCATTCGAATCATCATCATCCATGTGGGGAAGAATGATATTCGGAAAGAGCAGTCAGAACTCCTTAAGAAGGACTTCAGTGAACTCTTTGAAACACTTCAAAGACTCAAAGTTCAGTCGTTCATCAGTGGACCACTCCCAGCAAGGGGAACAAATATGTTTTCACGGTTGCTTGGGCTGAACACATGGCTACAAAGATCTTGTAATATAAATGGAGTGATATTTATTGACAACTTCAATCTTTTCTGGGGCCATAGACAATTGTTTAAACCGGATGGCCTCCAACCAAACAAACTTGGTGCTATAGTGCTTAAGGACAATATCTACTTCTCCCTCCGTCATCCTTCAGCAGAGTGTGTCAATCCATTCAACACACACACACCGGGTCTGAGTCATCATGTGGTTGACATATCCCACAAGGACACTGATAACACCATGCAGCCAAAACAAGCAGTGCTGATAGACACTATCCCAACTGAGCCCTGCCCACAGAGCTCCTCACAGACAGACTGTGATGTATCAAAACAGCTACAAGATTCAGCACCCAGGGATTACTTTCTGGAAAACAGCCAGAGAAGCCTGGACAACATATCACAGCCACCGGGAAACACCAGAGACACAGCCCATCTCACCAGACACATTATCCCTTTCTCCAGCATCTCCACTTCTGTGCTTTTCACAGAAAATGGAGGAATTGGTGTATGCTGGGACTAAACTCTCTCACTCATTTGCTGCAAGCCCGCAGATATCAACAAAAAAACAGCGGGCCCCCCAACCACCAAAGCCTGTTGTCCCTGCTCCTGTGAGAGCTCTTCGACCACTGCCTCAACGCCAGGGCCCAAACCCTCTTTCTGCTGAAGGTGAACCAAAAACAACTGATAGCAGCTCTCAGTGATATGTGTCGGGTCCCTGCTATAATAACAGGAACATTCACAAATGCCTACAGAACAATCGGGAACCCAGTGTGCCTGTAGCTTTCTCTATTTCAGTTTTAACACGTGATAGAAAGTCTAAGGCCTTCTCAAGCCGAAGGGCAAACTCATCTAATCTGCGGCCTATTATGCATCAAAATAAGATTGATGTAAAGACACAAAGCACAGCCATCAAGTTAGCATCTTTAAACATTCGCTCACTTAAAAATAAATCATTTCTAATCAATGACTTTATAACCACAAACAATCTGGATTTTATGTTTCTAAATGAAACATGGCTAGAAGACAGCTGCAATGCAACAGTCCTTAATGAAGCAGCCCCTCCTAACTTCACTTAGATGAGTGTCTGCAGGACTGTTAGGAGAGGTGGGGGCGTAGCTGCTCTATTTAAAGATGTCTATCAATGCAAGCAAGTGTCATTTGGTCAGTACCTGTCTTTTGAATATCTAGGGATTGTGCTGAGAGGTGCTCCACGCATTCTGTTTATTACTATTTACAGACCTCCAAAATACTCTCCAGCCTTTGTTGAAGAGGTCACAAAAATGTTATCAATGATTTCCTCAGAGTTTGACTGTTTTGCTATTGCAGGGGATTTTAATATTCACATAGATAATGCAGAAAACAAAACTACAAAAGAAATGATAACGGTTCTAAACACTTTTGACTTGACTCAGTACGTGCATGGACCCACAAACAAAGGTGGACACAATCTAGACTTAATCATCAGTAGGGGTCTAAACATTTCATCCATTGTTATTAAGGACATAGCACTATCTGATCATTTCTGTATTTTCTTTGAAATTTTGTTGTCTGCTACAACTGAATCTAGATTGGTCTCTGTCAGAAGGAGATGTATTAACGAGAACACAAGTGTACTATTTATGGAGGCTATATCTTTAACACCAAGCATTTCTGCAGACTCTGTTGATATTCTCCTTGATTCCTTTAACTCAAAAGTTAAGAATGTTATTGATGATATTGCTCCAATAATAGTCAGTAAGAAAACAAACAGACAGAAATCAGTTTGGAGAAGATCAACAGCAGTTCAGACTATGAAAAGACAATGCAGAAAAGCAGAGCGGATGTGGCGGAAGACAACAGATTAGGCCGCAATATCAAAAAGATACTATGTCTATTTTTGAAGCAATTGATAGCACAATTCTGGAAGACATAGTGCAGCACTTAAAATCATCAACCTGTTCTCTTGACACACTTCCCACATCTTTTTTCAAAAGTGTGCTTAACTGCTTAGAAGCAGAACTTTTAGAAGTGGTGAACGCCTCACTTCTTTCTGGGACATTTCCAAACTCTTTGAAAACTGCAGTTGTTAAGCCCCTCCTGAAAAAGAGCAATCTTGATAACACCATTTTGAGCAATTTTAGACCAATATCTAATCTTCCTTTTATAGGCAAAATTATAGAAAATGTAGTTTTTAATCAGCTTAAAAAATACTTAAACTCAAATGGATACCTGGACAATTTTCATTCTGGTTTTCGACCGCATCACAGCACAGAAACAGCACTCATTAAGATAATATATGATAATCGCTTAAATTGTGACTCAATATCAAAACATCGGTGCTGGTATTGCTAGATCTCAGTGCTGCGTTTGACACTGTCATAACATACTACTAAGGAATATAAGCCTAACAGACCACTCAGATCGTTAGGATCGAGTCAATTAGAAATACCAAGGGTTCACACAAAACAAGGGGAGTCCTCCTTTAGTTACTATGTTAGTTACCACAGTTGGAATCAGCTTCCAGAAGAGATCAGATGTGCAAAAACACTAGTCACATTAAAAATCTAGACTTAAAACTCATCTATTTAGCTGTGCATTTATTGAATGAGCACTGTGCAATGTCCGAACTGATTGCACTATATTTTCAGTTTTTTTATTTTATTTTATGTAAAATCATTTTCTAACTGTTTTAAATTCATTTTAAATAAGTACATTTTTGAATAATTTTAAAAGTTTTAAAATTGCTTGTTTTATTCTTGTTATTATTTTTCTTCATTATTATTTTATTTTCTTTAATGTAAAGCACTTTGAGTTAACATTGTGTATGAAATGTGCTATATAAATAAACTTGCCTTGCCTTGCATTAATCTTTAATTAAAGGGGTCATATGATGCGATTTACATTTTTCCTTTCTATTTGGAGTGTTACAAGCTCTTGGTGCATGAAGAAGATCTGTAAAGTTGCAAAGAATAAAGTCTCAAATCCAAAGAGATATTCTTTATAAAAGTTAAAAGTTAAAAAGAAAATAAAATAAAATAAAAATAAATAAAAGAGAATATATAAATACAAATAACAAACAACAGTGGTCACAATAAGTATAATAAAAAAACACAGTATCTACACAGAGAATATATTAAATACAGTGATTTAACAGTCAAATAAGAGACAAATGTGCCATTACATGAGAAGATGCGCTGTTAGAAATGACTAATAATGCACAGTTGAAATCTGACACCTCTCAGCGCTGAGGACAGAGATGGAGCCGCTCTGTCTAGAACATTAGTGCGCATGCGCCAAAAGAATGCTTTAACTCTTAGAAATGAGTGATAAATATTAAATATATAATAAATAAACCATATGATGATTAAATAGCACACAGATTATGTCCTTTAACCTGTTAGCCAGCACCCCCCATTATGGGACTCACAGCTGAAAGTGCTCTACCTAATTTATAATTGTAACAGTTTCCTACTTCAGTGTGTTACAAACATAATTTTGGTGTCTTTGGAAAGAAGACACTTTGGGCTTTACTTTTTATCAACCAGATTTGATAATGCTCAAAAATATTAAAAGTTATAGACACTGAAGTGCCTTGATTTTTTTTTTTACCACACTTAAATATTTTTTTTTATTTTATATAAAAATACATGAAATGAGTCCTGGAGCAATCTAGAAAAGTAATGGGTTGAAAGTCACATGTCTCATGAGTTTCTATTTCAAATCTGAATAAGATATCAGGCTATCCTTAAAAATATTCAAAATATTCTTGTTTGCCGTAACCCGACCGACTCCAATTTAGGACCGACTCAATTTTATTTTTATTTTTTTTTTGCTTTTAGTCCGATTGTACAATTGCATTAAGACCGACCAATTTGTTTTTTTTTTTTTTACTCTTCAAACAACTAATACAAAAGCAATAAAATAATATTAATTATATTTTACTAAGTATTGTAAATATATAAATTGCCTAGGCCTAGAGACAAATGAAGACTACGTTCTTTCTTTAAAAAAAACGTGACATCATCTGTTTACACGGATTTCACACTATGTTCGCTCGCTTCATCTCATAATCTCATTTACTGTCAGTCAGAGTCAACGGTTCACGCTTGGTAATGATGGCTGCGGCTGCAGTAAACAAAATGTTTGCGGTTACTGTTCGAAGTCATACGGGTTCAGGCACCATAATATATCTAAACAATTCATTAAAACAGCTCGACACCGCTTTAACTTGGCACGAAGTTCTGGAAAATCTGTGCCCAGATATTTTGCCATCCCTTCTCCCGTCTAGTCTAAAACTTCGAAAATCTATTGCACGAATCGATTGGACCAACCAACACAAGATTCGAAAACAAATATAGGAAATTGATTTTAACGGCCTTCTCTCGGAGCGCGTCCAGGTTTTTTTTTTTTTTGGAACACACGTCACACAGCAGCTGCAGCTTCGGACACACACGCACAACAGCAAATAATACTTGTGCACAGTGTTTCTCTATTTACAACAGAAATGTGAATTCTGCCAGTATTCAGACAGTCTCATGCATACAGATACAGATTCGGGCTAGAATCGCCTACGTATGTGATTTTTTGTTGCTGTTGACATTTCTAATCGTAAACACAGCCATGTTGGAGCCTGCAGTAATTTTTTTGCATTATGACAGTCCACTCTGCTTATTGTTTTTCGAGAATGTTGCACTCCTGTTTGTCATTGTGCACGTAACATCACGCCAATAAATCATCAGAAATATTGGTCTTTACCAATATATTGAATCTTTACATTCGTCCTGCCTGTTGTCCGTGGATTTACATATATTTGGTGTTATTTGCTGCATAAAATGCATCTAGACATGCAAAATCGATTTTACAATCGATTCAATTAACACTTGTCACTCAAATCAAACAGGATTTTTTTCAAAGTGACAAAATTTACTGTTACTGCAAACCAAAATATTTTTAAGGATGGCCTCATGAAAAACGAGACTCCTCCAAATATTTTTTATGAGACTATAAACTGTATTGAAGGCTTCTACAAACTATTTAGTCATTAAACATACCACTGCATAGCTTTATCAATTCTAAAACAATAGACAGGAACTTAGACATCATATAAGTGATTTATTTAAGCACTAAAAAAATACAATAAGAATAATTTGAGTAAGAAAAATAAAAATAATAAGAAAAATAAAAATAAAAAAAGATTTAACTTTATTTGCCAATTACAGAAAATCCTGAGATTGCTAGAAATGCAGCATTTACAATGAATTACGATGCAAATAAGTGCTGATGGCCACTTATACAGATGGTAATGACACAAATGCGCCATAAAGTAAATAATCCACTCTATCTATTTATATAGACGCGTTCACTTTTACAGCCGCCGTGATCATACAGTAATAGCGAGCTGATTTGGGCTGATATACACTCAAACAGATGGTAATCATGCAGATACATTCACATTCAACATAAAACACACTCTCACATATATGAAAACTGTTGAAAAATAAAACAAAGAAAAAGCAGATCGCTATAAGTTCCACCTCCATCAGCTGACAGGTGCATCAGAGCGTGTCACGAGGGAGCGCCATAATTCAAATATACTATCTTTCGCCTATCTTCCATTCATTCTTTTTTCCGGTGGATTATCTCATTCTGTTTGTGACACTGTACGCTGCAAAACCATGCCATTTCTTTACTACCAAGATGCAGTTTCTGACCATGAGTTATTCCATAACGGACACAAACAGTTCTGTCGCTGAAGAACTGAAACGTAAACAAAGGAATTATGATCCATATTACAACGTTATTGCTTTGTTGGATTAAACTTGCTTCATGAGATGTCATTCAGTGGACCCTTACCTTCCTAACTAAACCGGGATTTACAGCTGTGAATGTGTTTATGACTCGTTATTACGATGGATCTGGTATGTACTGCGTTTCTAATGTTCATGTTTTTATGTGTACTGCATACTGAAAAACAGCGATATGTGAGATAACTAGTATGTAAATACACACAAACATCTTTACACGCTAGTTCGTCTTTGTCAATCGCATATGTGCTGTTCTACAAGAACATTTGATATTTAGTCTAATTTAAAGGTTATAATTACTCGCCCTCCACTGTTCAAATTTGGGTACTGCATGTCAGGTTGTAAAGTCATTATATGACGACGTCATAATTATGAGCCAGATCTCCAGCGGCAGCAGAGAATTCCATGCGGTTATGGCTGCTATCATTCCCGATTTAAGATGATCCGAAGGCACATTCATTTTATGTTATTCCAAGATTATTCTGCCAGATCAAGCAGGGTGTTTGATAAGAGGGCAGAACAGTAAAACGAATATCTTCAGTGAGCAACTTCCAGTTCTGATTCTACGGCGGGGAGTCTGGATCACTGAAGAGGGCATCGAATGTATCATGTTCGTCTCGACATTCACGTGGTTCGTCAGCTGTTACCACAGTCGCCGCAATGGCAAGAGCAGAGGCAGAAGCAGCTAAGGCGGAAATAGCATTAGCTAAGAAAGAAAGTGAACTGAAAATACAACAAGCACAGCTTGAAGCATCATTAGAGACTTTAAGGCTGGAAAAGAGAGCTGCTGCCGAAGCGAAGCGAAGGAAACGGCTGCAGAGCTGGGAAGCTGAGGGAAATCAAGTACAATTGAGTTACCTATAGAGGACGCAACTGATCGCACACAGGCCTACGTATCAGAACATACAGATACTGTCGTGGATTCACAAATGCCAGTGCTGCATAAGCCATTTTATGACAACAAAAGCATAAGCATTTCAGAAGTGCAACAAGTGCAACAAACACAGACAACTGATTCCTATTTGCAGCAGGAAGGTTAGTGTACTCCACTTAAGTCTCAGCCTGTTGATGCAGAGAGTGTGCATTACCCTGCCATTTCACAATCTGTGGATGTATGCTTTACACTCCCAGTTCAGCATGAGGCATACTCCCGATCACCTCCAGACATCTATCAAACACCATCTGCAGTGTTTCAAGGCAGTGAGGAAAGGCACAGAGACAGGCGAGTGACGCTTGACTATTCTCAGACTCAGTCAGCTACCCCATCACAAGCTGGACCATATCTAGGTAATCTGTATGCCAACAATCAAATGTCTGATGTCGTCAAGTTTATCGCAAGATGAGAATTAGTGTCTACTGGCCTTACACAGTTTAATGATCAGCCAGAGACCTTTAGAGTATGGAGGGCATCCTTCATAAATGCCACTAAGGACCTTAACCTCTTACCTAGCGAGGAAATGGACTTGCTAGTTAAATGGCTAGGGCGAGAGTCAGCAGAGCATGCAAGACGAATTAGAGCTGTTCACATTAATCATCAATCAGAGAATTCTCTCTTCAAAAGATTTGAGAATTTCACAAGAATAGTGATAGGAGATAATCATAGATTGCGTGAGTTAGGAGATTTGCTAATGGAGATCCAAGCAGCTAAGCAGGATGGCAATCTGATGGGTCTTTCTTATCTAGACACACCACGGGGAGTAAATCCAATAACACAGAAACTGCCATTCAGCTTACAAGAAAAGTGCCTCACAATGGGAATCTAAATATAAAGAGGACTACAGGGTTTATTTTCCACCCTTCAAGTTCCTAGTAGATTTTATATGTCAGCAAGCAAAAATGCGCAATGATCCAAGTTTCTCCCTTACAACGATTCAGGAAGAGTCTTGCAGACCAAACAAACCTGCATTTCCTAGAGCTGTCGTAACACACAAGACTAGGGCTGCACTATGTGTCGTTTAAGCATCGATATCGCGATGTACGAATCCATGATAATCACATCACAGGATGTGCGATGTAGGCTGTCATAGTTGATCTGTTATTCGTTAACTGTACGGGCCAGCTGCTCCCCAGCCCTTGACGAATGTGATTCGCGGATTGATTGCACAGCTTAACCATCATATAATGAAAGTTTATCATTTGCATGTGTTTTTAGGTCCTGTCAGTTTAACAGGGCTCATATAAGAATGAGCAGAGAGAGAAAGAGAGCGCGCGAGAGAGCCCTGGCCGCACGCGCACACTCACCTTCAAACAACATGTCTTGCTCTCTCTCCCTCGCGCATATTAATCAAAATCAATTGACACGATGGTAGAAAAAATTATAATAATTCCTATCCAGTGATGAAATGTTTTCTGTGTTGTCAAATCTTTCGCGATATCCTACACTGCAGAGATAATTACACAATTCGTGCTGTACACGTCTGACTCGCGAACTAATGATTCCTTTGAACTGATTCAATTTAATGAATGGTTTAAACAACTGACCTGTCAACACTGAACTCACGAAACGTCTGTATTGGTATATAAAAAAAATCTGTAACACTTTACAATAATGTTCTATTTATTAAACTATTTAACTATATTATTTAACATTTACTATTACTAAACTGCACTTCTACAACATTGTTAATTTCAACATTTAGGCTATAGCCTTCATTGTTGAAATCAAAAGTTGTACAGTATTTGTTAACATATTAATAAAATAAAGTATTTACATATAATACTTTTTTTACATATAAACAAAAGTATTGCTCGTAGTAAGTTCATGTTAGTTCATATGTTAACAATTAAAACCATATCCTAAAGTTACAAACAAATAATTTACTCTAATTTAAATAATACTCTGATGTTTAAATCATTTAAAAAGAGAATGTAAGAGTGCTCACTCCATTTTTGTTTGTAAGAAAAAATTAGATTAGATTTCATATCGGAATATATATTGCAGAATAATAAAATACCGCAATGTAATTTTTTCCCAATATCGTGCAGCCCTACACAAGACCCAGGTCTCTTCTGAAAATCCATCAGATTCTAGTGAATCCAAAAACAAGGTGAACCCAGCAAAACAGTGCTTTTTGCACAATAAGCCTCACCCTCTGTCCAGATGTCGAGGATTCAGAATTAAACCTATGGAAGAGAGTTGCTCAAACAACAAGGCATTTGCTTCAAATGTTGCAGCTCCATTTTACACATGGCAAAGAACTGTGATCAGGTCATTAAGTGTTCAGAATGCGGCAGCCTTTCCCACATAGCAGCACTCCATCCAGGCCCCACACCATGGATGACTGATCCAAAAAACCCTACATTGGAGGTTCACTAAGTGAGTGAGGACGAGCCTGTGGAATCAGAAGTTTCCTCAGCTTGTACAGAGGTATGTGGAGGCAATCAACTTCCACGCTCATGCTCCAAGGTATGTCTTGTGAAAAATTTCCTGAAAACCAACCAGAGAAAGCAGTCAAAACATATGTGATACTAGACGATCAAAGCAACAGATCGCTCGCAAGATCAGAATTCTTCAAGCTGTATGGCATTACAGAGTGCAATGTAGCCTATACTCTCAAAACATGTGCAGGCATGGTTGAAACACAAGGCAGGCTAGCACGAGGCTTTCAAGTGGAATCCCTTGACGGAAGCATAGTCTTACCCTTACCAGTGCTTCTTTAGTGCAACAAGATTCCAGACAATCGCTCAGAAATTCCCACTCCAGAGATAATTAGTAAGCATAGACACTTAAAACATATTGCAAAGTACATTCCAGAGCCTGATCATCATGCCCCTATTCTTCTTCTGTTAGGCAGGGACATCATCAGAGTTCACAAAATCCACAAGCAAGTGAATGGTCCATTGGATGCCCCTTTTGCACAGAAATTACATTTAGGATGGGTAGTTATTGGGGATATGTGTCTTGGGAAGGTTCATAAACCTACATTCGTTGGGGCTTACCGCACCAGCATTCTGGAAAATGGTCAACCTACTTACTTCTAACCATGCCCCAACAATTATCACGTTAAAGAGAGATCTTAGTATGTATCATGCATAACATCTCTTATTAGGGAGAGCACAAGAAAAATTAGCAGAATGGGATGTATTCCAAACAACTAAAAATTATGAGGAAAGAGCTTTTTCTATCGAAGACCAACTTTTCCTTCAGATTATGGATAGAGAGGTTTACAAAGACGAGGAAAATTTGTGGGTTGCCCCACTTCCATTCAAGCAGCCAAGACGATACCTCCCAAATAATCATACACAAGCTGTAGAACGCCAAAATTCACTTCTACGAGCTACACTTCTACAGTCCCTCTCCGGCAGTGGCCATTTACTGTCTTCATCCTGCGGCTCAAGAAGGAGAAAAGGAATTTGGTCAAGACGCTAAACAATTTGTGGAGCAAGACTTTTATATGGATGATGGATTGAAATCCTTACCCTCCCCAGAGAGGGCAATCAACTTGCTAAAAAGGACACAGGACATGCTGGCAGTATCCAATTTGAAGTTACATAAGCTGGCTTCAAACAGCAAGGAAGTCATGAGAGCTTTCCCTTCCGTAGATTACGCCAACTCACTGAAAGAACTGGATTTAGGTGTCAGTTCACTTCCTATGCAGCGCAGTCTCTGACTACTTTGTAATTTGGACACAGACTGCTTCAACTTCCATGTTCAAAATGAGAAAAGGCCTTACACTAGGCGTGGACTGCTAGAGGTGAAAAACAGCTTGTACGACCCACTAGGATTTGTGGCTCCAATCACAGTTCAGGGCAAAATACTACTTAGGGAGTTAACTGAGGATACTACTGAGTGGGATGCAGCCTTACCTGCCAACAAGCGAGAGCTGTGGGAAATATGGAGAGATTCCTTGAGAGATTTACAACATGTTAAATTCCCAAGAAGCTATGGACCTACATCCTTGTTAGGTGCCAAGTTCATAGAGCTCTCTGTATTCTCTGATGCTTCTGAGAGAGGAATTGTGGCCGTCGCTTACCTTAAAAAATTGACGAATATGGTAATAGTTATACAGGGTTCATCATTGGCACAACCAGAGCTCACTATACCTCGTCCAAAACTCTGTGCAGCGGTGTTGGCTGTGAACATAATGGAAACCATCACTGCAGAAATTGCTGTCAAATTTGATTATATAACCTTCTGTACATATAGCCATGTGGTTCTTGGTTATATCTACAATGAGAAACATAGATTTCATGTCTACGTAAGCAACCACAAACAGAGAATTCGGAGAAGCACTAATCCAGAACACGACCTATAGCTTCAAATAAATTGCAAGACACCATCTGGTTCAATGGACTCGCATTTTTGCATCACCCAAGAACACAGACTCCCCCTAAAACACCCTACGCACTTGTTGATCCCGATCAAGATGCAGTAGTTCGCCCATTAGTTACAGTGTTGCATACTGCTGTCTCAAAACGCTTTGAATGCTTCTCTGACAGGAATCGTTTGATCAGAGCTATTGGCAGGTTGATTCACATTGTGCGCTCTTTCAAGCAAGATCAAAATGACAACCTTACCACATGCAAGGGGATGGCACTGTTGTAAATTGTCTCTGAGTGTGACATAATACTTCAGAGTAAGGAAATTATTGTACGAGCGACACAGCAGGAGACATACGCAGATGAACTGCAGTGTCTTAGACAAAACAAGTCACTTCCAAAAGCTATTACGCTTCAGAAATTAGACCCTTTCATCGATCAAAGTGGACTGTTAAGAGTCGGAGGCCGTCTGATTAAAGTGGATCTGAGGTCTGAAGAGAAGAGACCACTTATTATACCTGGTAAAAGTAATGTGGCAGCACTGCTAATTCGTCATTTTCATGAGCAAACACATCATCAGGGTCACCACTTTACAGAGGGACCAATTAGATGTGCCGGCTATTGGATAATAGGAGGCAAAAGACGAGTGAGCAGTCTCATCCATTCCTGTGTTGTATGTCGCAGGCTCAGGAGGGGTTGTGAGACGCAAAAAATGGCGGATCTGCCTGCTGACAGACTCAGCGCAGAGCCTCCCTTCACACATGTGGGACTGGATGTGTTTGGCCCCCGGTCAGTATCTGCTCGTAAGACAAGAGGCGGACATGCAGAAAGCAAAAGATGGGCAGTGCTATTCACATGTCTAAATATCAGAGCCATTCATATAGAAGTCATTGAGTTTCTTAATACTTCCAGCTTCATTAATGCCTTAAGGAGGTTTTTGGCTATCCGGGGTCCTGTGAAACAAATTCCTTCTAATATGGATGAAAAGGTGGTAAAACAATTCCTGTCCAATCATGGCTGTATATGTACATTCAATCCTCTGCATTCGTCGCACATGGGCGGTGCGTGGTGAAGGATGATTAGGCTTCCCCCAGGATCTTGGATTCTATGCTTCTTCAGATGACATCCTTCAAACTCATGCACGAGGTACTCACCACCTTTATGGCTGAAGTCACTGCCATTATAAACAATAGACCATTGATTCCTGTGTCAACCAATCCAGAAGATCCTTTCATCCTAACACCTGCCGCACTACTTACCCAAAAGACTGGTACTTGCTCAATTCCTCCTGGGGAATTTGGAATGCATGACCTGTACAAACAACAGTGGCGTATGGTGCAAAGCCTAGCAAGTACCTTCTGGGACAGATGGCGTAAACAGTACCTTGCAACCCAACAGCATAGACGAAAATGACAACATCAGCAACCCAACATTTCTAAAGGATGCATAGTTCTGCTCAAAGACTCCCAATCCAGATGGAATGACTGGCCCTTGGGCATCATAACAGAAACGTATCCCAGCCAAGATGGAAGAGTTCGAAAGGTTCAGGTAAAAATCATTGGAAAAGCGGGCCCTAATTGTTCCTGAGACCAATCAACGAGATAGTACTTCTCCTTCAGGAAGACTCTGAATAGAATATTCAGTTAAACTGGAGTGCAGCATGCATTAATTTATAAACACTCGAAGCAGTTCAACGTTCAAAACAATATAGAAAGCAATGGATGAACAGACTGTTACTTTTTAGGAACGCACACAATAAATCGCTACAGTACAGCTAGCATCTGTCTGCTTTCCCGATCTGTCTAACTCCGTTCTGTGGGCAGGACCACTGACCTTCGCATCCTGCACGTAGTGCTGATTGGTTTGCAGGATGGATGCTGCGTGTGCGTTTACTGTAGTGTATTGCAGGGGAAACTTAGCCAAATGAATATAACCTGTGTGTGGCCTTTTTTACAGCCGCCCCCAGATTTCCAAAGGGAAATATGTACAATAACAAAAGGGCCTATAACCTGTCCTACACCATTAAAAGTAGCTTTAATCTGATATGGCAGGCAATTGGATGAGGCGTGCCACTGGGTGTGTGTATTACTTCTTTCCAACCTTCATTTCTGCTGCTCTTACTCTGTGGTCTACTCCAGGGAATACCTTCGACACCTGGCCCACCGGCCAGAGTGCTCTAGGCAGCTGGGGGTCGACAATCAGGACGATGGTGCCAACCTGGAGGTCAGATGTCTCATCTTGCCACTTCTGGCGGGTCTGAAGTCTGGGATGGTAGAACCCGATGAAGTACCTCCAGATCTGGTCGGCAAGGACTTGACTATGGTGCCATCTGCATCGACTGATCAGTTCAGATTCAGGCTATATTACAGGAGGAAGTGATGAATCTGGCCGCCCCATGAGAAGGGAATTTGGTGTGATAGGGTCTAGATCAGAAATGTCAGATGAACTTGTAGCCTAGTTGCTTGGAATTTAAGATCCCTTCAATTTCCACCAGCTCAGTGTACATTACTTCGAAGGTGACAGACTGGGCACCAAGTGTTCTCATCAATGCCTGTTTAAGGGAGCGAAACTCTCTTTCCAAGCTGCCACCAAAATGTGGAGAATTAGGGATATTGAAGTGGAATTGTATTTGCTGGCTTGCCAGCTGCTGTTGCAGTTCGGGGACGATAGCTGTGTATGCTTCTTTTAGTTATCTCTCCCCTCCTTTGAAGTTAGTCCCTTGATCCGATAATAGCTCGAATGGCTTACCTCGCCTAGCGATGAATCGTCTGAGAGCCATGAGGAATGAATCAGAGTCACGGCTGTGAATGATGTCAATGAAAACTGCCCTTCTAGTAAGATATTTGAAACAGGATGCCCCATTTCTTCTCATTCCTGCGACCTACTTTAACAGTATATGGACCAATGCAATCCATTCCTGTTCAGTAGAAAGCGGGCTTGAATAAACGTAATCTGGCTGGAGGCAGGTCTGCCATTTTTGGTACCTCAGGGTTTCTTCTCCACTTCTGGCACTCCACACAAGTCCTCTGACAACGTTTGATGGCCTCTCTGCCCCGAAGAATCCAATATTTTCGCAGAAGCTCTGCAAAGACTCTTTCAGGGCCTAGATGATGGAGTTTAGTGTCATAACCCTGTATAAGCAGTTTAGACACTGGGTGTTTTGGGTCTAGGACAATGGGGTGCACAGTATCAGGATCTGATTAGCTGTGTATCATGGTTCAGTTAAGGGGCCAGTGCCGGCTGTTTCTGGGAAGTGATTTATCTGCCTTTAACTGCTCCAGTTCAGAGGGAAAACACTCTTCCTGAGCTTGTTGTAGGACACTGATTTCAGCCGTCTTGTAGTCATCAGCTGTTGGATTGCCTGCCGCCCCATGACAGGCCCTTGACTCCAGTAGCTCTTCAAATGTCTTATACTGGCTTAAGTCAGGGAATGACAAGCTGGCTGTGAAGTAGGTAAGGAGGCAGGGAACTGTTTTACGAAGCTCACTTTCATCTGCAGCCACGGGGTGTGGCATTTCTCGCCACAGATTTTGAGGACTTTTGAGAATGGGTGGCCCTTGGTACCAATGGCTATCTGGTCCTAGCTTACATAGGCTTTTCCCCCATGTTATATCATCTGCTGGGTTATAAGTTGAAGGAACATAAAGCCATATGTGCTGGTCTGTAATGACCTGGATCTCAGTGACTTTAGTTCCAACAAACACTTTTTAAATTGGCAAGAGTCTGAATGCAGCTAAGTGAGAACTGTGGCGGAGTCAGTCAACAGAGTGAGTTGGTGTATGGGAAGGTTCAGTTCTTTCCTGACTACTTAAGCAAGCTGTGCCCCAGTCAGTGCAGCACAGATTTCCAGACGGGGATCAACTGCTGTTTTTTGGGTGCCACTCGTGACCTGGCTGTGAGGAAGGCCACCTATACCTCCCAACATTGATCCTCTGTGCGGAGATAAGCGACTGAGCCATAAGCCCACTCAGAGGTATCACAGAAGATGTGTACTTTTCGCTGACTCATGTCGGTATCTCTGATTGGACTGGTATAACACCTTGGAAAGACAATGTGTTGTAGGGCAGGCAGCTCCTCCACTCACTCTGTCCAGGTCTGTAGAAGATCTGCAAGTAAGTGGCGGCCATCCCAGTCTGTTTTCTTATCCCAATGGCGCTGTACTATAAGCTTGGCTTTGGTAGTGAAGTGAATGAGATAGCCCAGGGGGTCATACTGACTTGCCACAATTCTGTAAATGCTGCGCATGGTGGTCTCAGTGTTTTGTATGGGAAAGTACTTATATGAAAGTGTGTCTGTTTGGGGATTCCAGAGGAGTCCCAGGGCAGATTCTTGGGTATTGCTCTGCCCTTGTGAAATCCAAAGTGCAGTGCTGCCAGATCTGGCCTCAGGAGGTAAATGGCTTATGGTGGAGAGTTGGTTCTTGGACCACTGCCTCAGGTCGAAACCCCCTCCTGCCAATAAGCCCCGGAGTTTGTCAACAAGACTCTTGCCTGCCTCTACTGAGGTGAAACTCTGCAGAAAGTTATCTACATAGAAAGACTTCAGTACAGCATGGCAGACGTCTTCCCCAGGTTAGCTATGGTCCAGGCTGTGTTTTTGTAATGCAGAGATGGCACAGCAAGGGCTGCATGTGGTGCAGGGGAGAACCTGCCATTCATAAATGTTAGGTGGATCTGTGGATTTAGATCCCTCCAGAGGAATCACAGAAGTGGCCTGTCTTCGGGAAGCAATCTGATCTGGTGGAATATCCCCCTTACATCACTGCTGATAGCAACGGAATGCTCTCTGAACCTGAGCAGCACTGCTAGAAGAGATGGGCCTAACCCAGGACCAGGGAGCAAGAGCTTGTTATGGTTTTGACCCTGATACTGAAATGAGCAATTAAATACAACACTGTTCTTCCCGTTGTGTTGGACCAGATGATGGGGAATGTACCAGGTGTTGGTGGGGCATTCTTCAACACTTAGTTCCACCTTGACTGCATAACCTGACCGCTCTGAATTTCTGAATTCAGAAACCTCTAAATGGCTCAAAGGAAGCCCTCTGAGGTGGTCGTATTTCTCCCTCAAAGTCTTAACTGGATGTGTGTGTTCAGCAAGACTTAGCTGCTGGGCTGTGAATGCACCCTTTATGCAATACAGTTTGCTGGGCTGAGATGTGAAATGACACTGACTGCGTTTACATGCAGCCAATAACCCATTCAAAACCGGGATATTAGCAATAACCCGGTCACGCACGGCCATGTAAACACCGGCAAAAACCCGGATATGCTCATATCCCGGTTTTTAAAAACCGGGATATTATACCTGGGGTACCCCTTTTCTAACCCGAATATTTGGTCTTGTAAACGCGTTTCGGCATATCCCCATCAAAATATGTGTTTTGCGCATGTTCTATTCGCAAGGAATCTTGGTCTTTTGAGTAGAGACGGCGCATAAAAAACCCCGCGTGCAGTATAGAGGCACAGTAGTGTCAAGTGCTGCTGGTGGATCAGTACCAGCGCCAAAGCGCAAACAAAGACTATCGCTATCTGCCCCAAACTATTCATTATCTGCCTGCTGTTGCTGTTGTTGTTGTTGTCTTTGGATACAGGAAGAAGAATCGGAAATGATGCATATTGCGTCTTGTTGTCCGTACGTCCAGACGCTAACCGTGCGTCGCCGTTTACATCTGGATTGGTAACTCTCTCTGCTCACGCATGTAAACGGGTTATCCCGAATGTTTCAGAAACCCGAATAGTGACCTTAACCCGACCATAACCCGAATTTTAACAGCATGTAAACGTAGTCAATGATGCACAAGTGAGCATTTGTAATTCCTGCCTAACTGTGCGAAGTGGAAGAGAATTCTCTAGGGTTTGGATAAACGAAGTCTGGAATTGTGGGGGTTGGACCTCGGTACATCTGCTCTAGCTCGGGCGGAATCAGACTGGATGCTCTGCATGGCAGGTGACAGCATCGGGGAGACCCGAAGGATGGAGGGGACTGCTGACTCTGGCTCATATGATGTACAACTCAGCCTGTCAGGCATCTCAGACCTGGAATAATAGGTTCTTTCCACCCTTGATTCATCCCACTTGACATTTTCAGAATGTGATGTAAGGTACAGCAAGGCAGGATTTGCGCTGGGGACAGTGGTTGGAGCTAAGAATGTCTCAGAACTGTGCTCAGGCTGATCTGACTCAGCAGACCTGAATCATGGGGCTGACACTGGTGCAAAGCTCTTATCACTCTGTCAGGTTCTCAACAAACGGCGTGGTGCAGGTACAGGTCGCGTAGGAGTGAAAGGTGGAGAAAACAGTTCTGCAGGCTGTCACTGCTCCATTTGGATCAGTAGCTGCTGCATTTGTCATTGTAGCTGAGAAAGTTCTTGTGAATACTGATCTGTAGCTTGTTGAAATGTGTCCCTTTCTTGCTGCATTGTCTGCAGGATCTGTAGCAGATTGTCATGGGCAAGTCTTAGGTCCCTATTTTCACGCTGGAGGATGCTGGTTTCAGAGCCCCATGGTTCATCGTCAGACCACTGTCGAGGGCTATCAAGCTCTTTGTGCTCTAACTGTGGTGGAGTGTTCCTGGCTGCACGGTCCTCTGGTTCTAGGCTGGGAGGCACTGTAGGATTAAGCTGAGCATGTGGTGACATGGATTCAGGAAACAGCCTTGGGAGATTGAGGCCGCTGAGATTATAATCTTCATATCGCACGGGGAGGGCTGTCTTCCTCCTGACACACACGACCGGCTCATCCTCTTCATGCTGTGACATCTCTCCGTAGTAAATCTGGGATTCCGGCTACAAGGACCATGTAAAACTGAGTGGCTACAGGTAGCTCTTCTCTTTTAAAGTGTATTTGCAGGTTGGCAACAGATCCACAATGGAGACTTATACAGGATTAACCCATTTATTGTCACCACAAAATGTGCATGTGTGTGTGTGGTTTTCTACAAATAAAGATAAAAGAAAATGTATAAATACAAATAACAAACAATAGTCGTCACAATAAGTATGTGGCAGGGGGGAGCGTGGTTTAGCGAAGTCGGCAGCGGGAGAGAGAATCAGGAGACAAACGGTAAGTGAGTGGTTTGGGCGGAAATGATCAACACCTGTTTCTTGTTTCAGTAATTGGCGTGGAGAGAGTATAAAACGGCAGGAGAGACAGAAGCAGTCGAGAGAGAGACGGACTGCTGACTGGAACCGGAAGGAGTTACCCGGAAGCGTTTGGCGATAGTGTGCGCGCTAGTGTCATAATAAAAGTCACCGTTGGTGTTTGTAAAGACTACTTTTTGTTTTATTATTAAAAACTTGTCAGCAGTCCATCCGACCCCTTGTCCTCTTCCTTTCCTCCTACGAACGTACTACACTGGTGCCGAAACCCGGGAAAGGAAGAAGGAGTGCTGCTGCCATGCAGAGCCCGTCCTCCACGCCATTTGCGTATGTCATCTCATCCCTCACGGCCCTGCAACAAGAGCAACATCAGGCCCTGCTGGACTTGAGAACTGATCAGGAGTGGCGGTTCCAAGCCCAGCAGGAGGACAGCGAGAGGTTCCGGAACTGGATCGACCGGGAGGATCGTGCCGAGGCCACGGGACTGCCTGCGGTTCCCATTCACCTACCCCTCCACAAAATGGGACCGCAGGATGACCCGGAAGTGTTCCTAGAGCTTTTCGAGAAGTCAGCGGAAGCTTGCGGCTGGCACCGCGACCAATGGCCAGTACGGCTGATCCCCCTGCTCTCGGGCGAGTCCCAGGTGGCCACACAACAGCTACCGGTGGCGAACCTCCTGGTCTTTGACGACCTGAAGAGGGCTATCATTCAGCGGGTCAGCCGGACCCCAGAGCAGCATCGCCAGTGGTTCCGTTCACTGGACCTGGGGGAATCCGGTCGGCCCTTCGCGATGGCCCAGCAGCTCCGGGACTCCGGCCGCAAGTGGCTACTGGCCGAGGGAAGTGACGTGGACCACATCATTGACCTCGTGGTGCTGGAGCAGTTCCGAAGAGATCAGCTGAGTGGGTCCAGTGCCACTGTCCCACGTCGCTGGACTCGGCCATCCATCTAGTGGAGGACCACATGGTGGCGTGCCCAGGGTTTGGCGAACCTGCAACCTCAGTCTCTCTCTCTCCCCTCTCCTTCTCTCTCTCAACCTGTCTCTCTCCCTAGGTATCGTCCACCCGGCCCTCCTCGTGTCCTGGGGGCAGGGTGGGTTCGACCAAGGGCATCACGTGAGTCCAAGGGTCCCGCCCAGGGTGATGGCTGCCGGAGGGGACAGCGCTTTGGTTTCTCCGCTCTCTCCGCGCCAATTCTCCAATCCACTCCCTGCCATTGGGGCGGCGGGAAGGTCTGGGCTGGCCTGTTGGCATTGCGGGGACCCGGAGCATTTTGTGGACAGGTGTATCAAGGGGGGTACATATCCGGCCTTGGTGGATTCAGGATGTAACCAAACCTCAATCCATCAAAGCTTGATTCAACATGGGGATGTGGTGGAGTATCCGGTTGTCCCGATTATTATTAAGTGCAGGGGTCAAAAGCATAGTGTGGAGGTAGTGTTTAGTCCCCAACTCCGGCATCCGATAATTTTGGGAATAAATTGGCCCGCGTTTACTGTTTTATTGGGGTCATTATGTGCGGATGCCTCTTGGGGAAATAAGGCACGGAAGGGGGCCGGGCCGGTGCAGCTGGGATAAACTTTAGCTTAAGGGGAACCAAGCGAAATCGGGAGACTTATTCTCTCGGAGCGTGATGACTTTCCTCTGGAGCAGTCTCAGGACAAGACGTTAAAACATGCTTTTCAGCAGGTCCGCTCCATCGATGGCCAGCCTCTCCAACCTGCCCACCCGCTCACCTATCCGTATTTTGCCATTTTAAGAGATCGCTTGTATCGAGTGACCCAGGATGCTCGGACAAAAGTAAATACAACCCAGTTGTTAATTCCAAAGAGCCGCAGGGAAATGCTTTTCCATGCGGCTCATTACAATCCTATGGCAGGCCATTTGGGACAGGCAGCAACACTGAATCGCCTCATGACCCGTTTCTTTTGGCCGGGCATTCACGACAACGTGCGCAGGTGGTGCGCGTCTTGTCCAGAATGTCAGTTGGTGAATCCACCTGCCACCCCAAAAGCGCCTTTGCGCCCCCTTCCCTTAATGCAGGTCCCCTTCAAGAGAATTGGTATGGACCTCATCGGGCCATTAGAGCGATCTGCACGGGGACATCACTTTGCATTAGTCATAGTTGACTATGCAACACGATATCCTGAAGCAGTGGCAAATTTGCACCGGGAGAGAAAGTACTTGTATTACTCCCCATGTCGAGCTCTAAGTTATTGGCTAAGTGGCAGGGACCGTTTGAGGTTGCACGACAAGTCGGAGATCTCGATTATGAGGTAATACGGTCCGATAGGAATGGGGCACGTCAGATCTACCACCTCAACCTCCTCAAAAAATTGAATGAGGCGGAATCAGTGATGTTGGCAACGGTGATTGGCGATTGGTGATTGGTGATTGGTGATTGGCGGAGAGGATGATCTCGGGCCAGAGGCGAATGTCAAACCACAATCCCTTGCCCTGGCCCCAGGAGGAGATCACCTCTCGCCGTCCCAACTCACTGATCTAACAAAATTACAGGCGGAATTTGCCGACGTGTTCTCGCCCCTACCGGGCCGTACCAACCTCATTCAGCACCATATCGAAACGGTGGTAGTTCGCAGCCGACCGTTTCGCTTTCCTGAGCACAAGAAAGGTAGTTCAGGCTGAATTAGGTGCAATGCTCGACATGGGGGTAATAGAAGAATCCAATAGTAACTGGGCGAGCCCGATAGTTTTAGTTCCGAAAACGGACGGCTCAGTCCGGTTCTGTGTGGATTACCGCAAGGTGAATGCTGTGTCGAAATTCGACGCGTATACAATGCCGTGGGTTGATGAGTTGCTTGATCGGCTAGGCTCGGCTCGTTTTTATTCGACATTGGACTTAACGAAGGGTTATTGGCAGATCCCCTTGTCTCCATTATCCAAAGAAAAGACCGCTTTCACAACGCCATTTGGATTGCACCAGTTTGTTACCCTTCCATTTGGGTTGTTCGGGGCACCGGCTACCTTTCAACGCGTCATGGATAAGATTCTGCGGCCCCATGCTGCATATGCGGCTGCCTACCTAGATGATATCATTATATTTAGTAATGATTGGCAGCGGCATATGCAGCATCTGAGGGCTGTCCTGAGATCGCTGAGGGGGGCTGGACTCACGGCCAACCCAAAGAAGTGTGCGATTGGGTGTGTGAAAGTAAGGTATCTGGGCTTCCACTTGGGGCATGGACAGGTGCGTCCCCAAATTGACAAGACAGCCGCTATTGCGACCTGTCCACGTCCCAAGACCAAAAAGGAGGTAAGGCAGTTCTTGGAGCTGGCGGGATATTATAGACGGTTTATTCCTAATTATTCGGACCTCACCAGCCCTTTGACCTTACTAAAAAGGAGGTGCCAGATATGGTCCAGTGGACGGAGCCGTGTCAGCAGGCCTGCCCTGTGTGGCGGGCCATTGTAACACTCTCCTGATTTTTCTCTCCCTTTTCTGTTGCAGACGGACGCATCGGACAGGGGGCTGGGTGCAGTCCTGTCGCAGGAGATAGAGGGGGAGGAACGGCCGGTGCTGTACATTAGCCGGAAGCTCTCGAAGAGAGAGGCTAAGTACAGAGTGCCTTGCCATCAGATGGGCCGTCCTCACCCTCCGCTATTATCTCCTGGGATGGGAATTCACCCTCTGTTCAGACCACGCTCCGCTGCAGTGGCTCCACCGCATGAAGGATACCAACGTGTGGATCACTCGTTAGTATCTGGCTCTACAGCCTTTTAAATTCAAGGTGATCTACGGGCCTGGTGTTCAGATGGCGGTGGCCTACTTCCTCTCCAGAAATTGGGGGGGGGGGGGGGGGGAGCTGCAGGCCGGATGGCTCCCCGGCCTGAGTCGGACGGTGGGGATATTTTGGCAGGGGGGGTGTGGTTAAGCGAAGTCGGCAGCGGGAGAGAGAATCAGGAAACAAACGGTACGTGAGTGATTTGGGCGGAAATGATCAACACCTGTTTATTGTTTCAGTAATTGGCGTGGAGAGAGTATAAAACGCCAGGAGAGACAGAAACAGTCGAGAGAGAGACGGACTGCTGACTGGAACCGGAAGGAGTTACCCTGAAGCGTTTGGCGATAGTGTGCGCGCTAGTGTCATAATAAAAGTCACCGTTGGTGTTTTTAAAGATTACTTTTTGTTTTATTATTAAAAACTTGTCAGCAGTCCATCCGACCGCTTGTCCTCTTCCTTTCCTCCTACGAACGTACTACAAAGTATAATAACACACAGTATCTACACAGAGAATATATTAAATACAGTGATTAAACAGTCAAATTAGAGACAAATGTGCCGTTACATGGGAACATGCGCTGTTAGAAATTACTAATAATGCACAGTTGAAATATGACACCTCTCAGCACTGAGGACAGAGATGGAGCCGCTCTGTCTAGAACAGTGGTTCCCAACTTTTTTCAACTCATGGCCCATACAACCAAACACATATGTTTGTGTGGCCCACTGCAAAAAAATTAACTGACCCTGCTATTGTTTGGTTAATAACTTAGTACTCAGAAGCTAGATTGTTAAGTGTATTTATTGAATGAACTAGGGCTGTGCGATAGGGACAAAAAATAATGATAAATTTTGCTATTTCGATTTTGACACACACAGATATGCTTTATATATGAATTTAAAACATATTTCCAAAAGAAAACCAATTAGAGCTTTATAAAAAATTGTAACGTCTCTAGAACAGACATAAGTCAAAATAATCACTATAGTAAAGGTGAGTTAGGCATATGCCCAGTCTGTTTTGTTCCTGCCCTAGGCGAGTTGCATTCTGATTGGATCGGATAACATACTGCTGGAGGTCAGGGCCATGGAAAATCGTGCTATAAAGCGATTTAGAAATCGCACATGCTCAAATCGTGATTTTATGATGATTTCTATTAATCGCACAGCCCTAGAATGAACTGGCAATGAACAGAAAATAACTCGGGCTGGCACCACTCAGCAAACCGGAAAACCAGATCCAGGCAGAGCTCATAGTAGACAGTCAGCGGAGCAAGCTGTCAGGCGGGAACATGTTGACAACCATTTATGCATGTTTGAATTTGATGTTCTGTAGCATGCAGCAAAAATATAAATTGGTGGTTTATTCTTAAACCAATCAGGGAGCTCAATAGTGGAAGCAAAGTTACAGTTTAATTTTTTTTTTTGTTATTTAATTATATATATGAAATAATATTATTATGTTCTGACTTAGACATTTTTACATATATTAACAATATTATTATTGCTTTTAACCACTGGTCTAAAACATTAGTGCGCATAGGCCAAAAGTGTGCTTTAACTCTTAGAAATGAGCGATACATATTAAGTATATATTAAATAAACCATATGATGATTAAATAGCACACAGATTATGTCCTTTAAACATAGCGGTAATATATGCGAGATAACTAGTATGCAAATACAAACAAACATCTTTACACGCTAGTTCATCTTTGTCAATCGCATGCATTAATTTATAAACACTCAAAGAAGTTCAACGTTCACAAACAATATTGAAAGCAATGGATGAACAGACTGTTACTCACTTTTTAGGCACACACACAACTTTGGCAAAGATAAATTGCTACAGTACAGCTAGCATTTGTCCGCTTTCCCGATTGGTCTAACTCCGTTCTGTGGGCGGGACCGCTGACCTTCGCATCCTGCACGTAGTGCTGATTGGCTCGCAGGTTGGATGCTGCGTGTGCGTTGACTGTAGTGTATTGCAGGGGAAACTTAGCCAAATGAATATAACCTGTGTGTGGTCTTTTTTTACAATAATTATAATCAGTAATTATGTCCCAACTGGATGCAACAAATGCCTCGTTTGTAATGAGTTTTATTGTTTTAGTCTCGTCACGCCAGAAGATGTCATCACAGTATATTAAGGGGCATAACATTTCAGTCACATGCTTGAGGTATTTACCCAATCACAACGCACTAGATAGCTGGCAAATCAGAGCACACCTCACTTTTCATAACAACAAGCTTTTTTTTTTTTTTTTTTAAATTGACATGTTTCAGAAAGGCAGGACATAGAGGAGCAACAATAATGAACATTATGTGGAAAATATATATATATTTTTTACTTACTACATAAACTACATAAACACATTGCATTATACTATATACACAAAATAATGTTCTCTTTAGCAACGTCATATGACCCCTTTTTTAATTTTAATTTAAAAAAGTAAAATTTTATGATTATGTGATATCAAGGGATATTAGTCTTCATGATTAAGAGAAAATCTTATTTCCAAGGTTTTTAATGTCACAAGACAGTGTTGTGAAGCTGTAATTTTTTCATTGCTATTGATTGTGTGACACTTATGAGCGGATGGTATTCAGCCATCTGTTCCATATTAATGAATCCTGACTCTCAAACAGATTCCTGCCTCAAACACCAGACCTTGAGTAAACAAGGACCTTCGTTATACAAACCACTCCAACATAACTCACCATTTGGGCGCCGCGATGTCGGCAACATCCCATGGCGTGGTGAAATTTATTACAACTTAGAGAGAGCCTCCAGAGATACTCGCTGGGCCTCAGAGGAAAAACGAAACCCCCGTCTTTCCCCCCACGGCTGACGTGAGATTCCATAACACACACACACACACACAAATGTTTCTTTACACTCATCATGTAAGTCATAACTAAGATCTATTTGATAGGTTTGTGAGTTGCATAACTGGTTAGCCCTGTTATGCGATGGTTATGATTTTCTGATTTGTAACTTGGAAATGTTTCTCCTAATTAATGTTCTCAAATAGAGTCATGATTTTGTAACCCCAACTGGGGTTTCTCCCAACTGGGAGAAACAGAAAAAGCCCAGCTCGCTAGGAATTCTTTTAAGGAAAAAGGAAAGTAAATGTATTGTAAATGTATTAACTGTATTTCCTTCCCATATCAAATTGCAGTATCTGTAATTTTATTGTTGTTTTAATCAAACTTTAAATGTGTGTAATTCCGCATATGAATGTAACTTTAAGTTTCTCCTAACTTTACCTGTCATTCTTGGTATCTGTTTAACGGTCTTGCTTTGACTGAACCACTCATACATAGGAAATTACGGTAAAATGTATAATTCTGGAATTACCATCTTGCAGGAATATAACTGCTGAGTTCTGACAACACCATAACTCCCTCGAGTGGGTGTTTCCCCAGAGACAAATTAACTTTTTCCCACTTCAGATCTTTGGACGTTCATTGGTTGTTTGCGCGAACAGATGCGTGAACCAAGTCGCTCTATAAGAGACTCACACAGGAAGTTCTCAGTAGCACTTGGTCTGAGCGAACGTCTGGTTTCATGGCTCCTTAGGGAGCTCTCATCTCCGTTTTCATTTTTCTTTTCTTTTCTTTACTAAGTTTATTCTCATATTCGCCTCTCCCTACATGAGGGAGATGAACTCTGAATCATTTCTTTGGTAACTTCACGTTCGGTGAACCTTTGAAACTTCGCGCGAGTCTGCTCGCCCCGGAAGACACGAGAGAACACGCCCAGCTCCAAAAGAACGACACATGCATGCTCGTCTTTAGCAGCCACAAAGAGAACCACATGCAAGTATTATTTTCTATAGATATTTAAATGCTGCTTAAGGTTGTCTATTCCCTTTGGAATAGACAAGGTGATCTGATTCCTTGTTATCTTTCAAAAGGTTACTGTCTGTGATTTTGCCATACTGGGCGATCATTCTGTGATCTTGCCTATTCCACTTTCACTTTCTCTCGCTCACCCTTTCATCCTCTCTCTCTCTCTCTTATCTGTACTCCGTTTTGTCTTGTATTTGTTTTTACTGTTTGTATTGTTATACGCATATTTAATCTGTGTGAATCATAGCTTGATGTATTATTAGTTCAACTATTAAAATCCAATATATATTCCTGATTGCTTCTGTCTAAAATGCTCACATCACAAAGTCAATTGAAATGTTTGATCTTAGCTACAAAGCTTATTTGTTACTTTTCAGTAACCTACATTTCATAAGGACAGGAGAATAGTTTCATGTCAGAAACTATTTTTCCTGGAGTTATAAGAAGTGATAACTTTATTGAAAGTTGATAAGTTAATCTTATGGCCGTTTGCTGGACAAACCACTGTTCGATTTGCATTAATTCCCAGTAAAAGATATCACAATAATTGATATGAAGAATGGAATATTGACATATTAATGAGATTAATGAGATACAATTGACCTAGTTTTCATCTTCAATCATTTTAATGTAACTGTCATATGAGATATACTATATATATTAATCATATTTCTGATTAATTATTAAAATTCCCTATATATCATTTGAGCTAACTTTAATGTACTATCCAGTGCGGTTACACTTGTTTGTGCCGGTCAAAATCTGAGCACTGAAACATAAATACAATTAACATTAACTAATAAATTCTGCTCATGTTTTATCATAATTTTTCGTCTCTTGCTTCTGCTCTTCTGTGGCTTTTTCTGTCAACTTCTTGGTTGATAGAAGACAGTTACAGTTACAGTTTTGGGAACCAGGCAGGACTTGCTGTTAATGGATTTGGGATGTCAGACAAATCTCTGCAGAGACTTGGTTCTAGCAGGATCATGCATCCGGAATCGGATCGGAAAATTCTTATGTGAAGACTTGATCAAACACGACTCACCATGTACTGTGATGTTCAGAGGAGGAAGTTTCTCTCCAGATTCAGACTGACACCAGTAAACTCCAGAGTCAGATGTGTTGAGGGACTCGATTCGACATGTAGATCCTGTTAGTTTTGAACAATCTTCTTTGTTTCTGTCTGTGTATCTTCTCACTGTCCATACAGAAGAGTTCCTCTGATCCTCACAGCTCAGAGAGAGAGAGTCAGATGAGAAGTGTTGACTTCTGCTGGGATGGACTACCAGAGACACTGAAACACCTGAGACAGATGAAACCCAGTTAAACATGCAGTTCCTGTCATTTGGAATCACTATTACACTTACAAGTACATTTGAATGTGATTATTATGCTCTCATTGAGACACGATTAATCGGTAAAAAGGTAAAAGGTAAAAGAAATTTCCATCAAAATCTATTGACAGATTGGTGGTGCTGTCAAATCATGCTGTCATGAAGAAATAAATGTTCAACTAATATTTGTGGTGTAACATCTATAGTGATCAATAATGTAATAGTGATTTTCTTTTGTCCTTTTTGACACAGCCCCTGATCCTCATTCACTCTCATTGAATTTAAAAGAGCAGGCAGGTCATTCAGCTGTCATAATGACATTTGTGTTACAGGGAAGAAAGTCAAACAGGTTTGTATCTAAGTGTTGGTAAACGAGGTTCCTTTTTTGGGGGGCAAATTGATCCTTTAATGATTGAGAAATGGTTTAAGAATCAACCATTAAAAACTCATTTTAGTTGATCTCTAATCTGATTGTCTTTTACATCTCTGGTACTTTGGGCTTAAGGTGGCAAAATAGAATTTATGGAAAGTTAATCTGTGATATTTTCTTCTTTATCTATATATTATTACTATATTTTACTATTACTACTACTATTATTTAACTTTGTATTATTATTTGTTTAATTTGTTCTTTATTTTCTTTATTATAAGTGGTTTATTACCTTAAATTATAGGTATGTCTGCCCAATGTCTGTAGTTTCTGTACTGGAAGTTCCTGACATCAAGACGATTTTAGAAAAACAGTATTTTTCACACAATTCTCCCATCTGTATACCGCTGTTTTCACTGTCATAAAAACGGCCTGATGACTTCCTTGTTCTCCCTCCTTCCCTCCTTTTTCCCTCCTTCAGAAATACATAACGAGTTGTGATTGTGCCAGCGGTTCCTGTGTTGTGATTCGACACCAGCTTAGAGCATGCTGCCCTCCTGGAAACGCGATTGGGCTAGTTTTGAGAAGCAAGTGGGCAGGATTTGTTTTGAAAACCTGGCAATCCTGATGTGAACCATAGACAGTAAAAGAACGCACATGCTGGAGATGTACTTATAATCACAGGAGCGTTTTTACTGACAAGATGCGCAAGAAAATCGCATTTTCTACTTTTTACTAATATTAAAAACATGTGGGTAATTCTTGAATGGTTTATTCTGCAATGGGTGTAAACAATCTGGTCCCACTGATTTGGAAGCATGTTTCTTCTCCCAACATTTAGACTGATTGCATTGAGTTTGTTCATGATGTTTAAATCTCTGTTTGCCATTTGTTATTCATATAGGAATTTACTTTACTAATGTATTTAATAATTTACTTACAACAGAAATCCTATAACATATGCTTGCTTGCGTTGATCAGTAGGTCTATCCCTAAACACCTATACAAGTAAACCATTGTGTAGCTTTCACCTGTTCTTTTTTTTTTTCCAAAACGTATTTTATACAGGTGTGCAGTAAATGTCATTTATGTAATGCCTTCACAACATCTGTTAATAAAACTTTTAACACAGAATCAGTTGAAGTCTTTATTCAGCAAAAGCAATCTTTCTATCTTTGAAATTAAAATATACAAATTACTGTATGTTTTGATTTAGCCATTTGTTATTAAACTACAAAACATTTTAATTGTTATAAGTTTGTAGAAAATAAGCAAACATTGTTAAAGTACTGCAAGGTTGTGGATTTCAAAACTTGACCAATATACATTTGAGTCAAAATGATTTTCAAATGCACCACAATTCAGTATATGATTAAATTCAAAAATATAAATTTTAACTATACAGTGTATTTTATCTACTGAATGTATAATTTTTGGGGCAAATAAATAATATTTTTTTTTAAAATACAGAGATTAAGAATTTTCATATTCTAGTTCATGTGTGCATTAAAAAACTTCAGCTTTCTCTTTGTTAAATTTTTTTGTTTTTGAATCATTGAGAATGACACAGATTAAGAATGACACAGAATAATCATCATACATTTTATTATGGCACAACAGATACATTTTGGCAAAGTAATTAAACGACAAATTTTAAGGACTCTTATTTATGTCAAATAAGAATATTATAAAACTGCTTGTTGTGGCTTCATATGGAGCATACCTCAGGTAAATCGGACGATAACTAACCATGACACAATCTATAAATTATTTTGCATATTAACAATAGTAATAAAAACAACAATAAACTAAGCATAATGTCATTCTACGCTAAAACATAACTTTCTGAAATTCGTTTAAGTTTCAGTGAAAACGCACTAATATTTTCAGAGTCGCTTTAACGCGAAACAGGAAACTCATGAATATTCATGTATGCTCCTATTTCAGAACACCGGACCGAGTGTTATTTTTAGTATTTTACTAGCGCAGGCGCTTATAAATTCATAAAGGAGCTTGCAAAAGTTCATCTCACATGTGAGACTGCAGCGAACACGGCTTTGTGTGAAACATAAGTTAAAAATAAATAAACAATATATATAACAATATAACAACTTTTGATCGAAGTTTTTGTGGGTCTACGCTGCAGAAAACTGACGAGCAACACTACAGGCTGCCAACAAACAGATGAGGAAGAGGAGGATGATGGTGGTCTATCATATACAAAGACAAAGATTTATTTATTATTATTTTTATTTTTTTTGTAAATGTAGTTGCAATAAGCAAACGTTGTCTTTCTTCTGATATATCTTAATGTACCAGTGAGGATTTAAGTTTGTATAAGGTCGTTGTTTACAAATAACCTCAACTAAATACATAAGCTAGTTTCAGTTATTTTTATGATGAGAATGCACTGCAGTCATATATGCATCAGTATTTCTGAGATCATCTGCATTAGCTCTGTTCTGCTTTTACAGCTGATAAATTTAAGCAGATGATACTTGTACAGATGCTCATCTCTGCTAAAACACAGCATCACAGTTCATCTCTTTTTTTTTTGTATTTTAATATTTCTATGTTTTGTAGTAACCAAGAGAAGTGTCATCGCTGAAGGAATGGCAGACGTTACTCCTGAGATACCTGTGAACATTGAGCAGTGCTTTGAGTCCAAGACAGTGGACATCATCTTTATCATACTTCTGACTGAGCTAGCAAGGAGAATTAGAGCCAATGAGAAAGTAAGTTCAAGTAAAATGTCTGCATTGACCATTTCACCGTTATTTTCTGCAGTAACTACTGAATGTGTATTTTTCAAGCATTTTATTGCATATTCACTGTTATTTTTCTGCAAAGCGATGACTGGTGTAAAGTGTTTATTAATTTACTTCAAGGTATAGTTAACCAGAATTCTGTCATTTACATTTGACCAAACTTCTAACTTTTGTTTTTCTGCAGAACTCAAAAGAAGATTCTTTGAGGAATGCTGGTAATCAAACCCAACAAGTTTGTCAGGTTTGAACAGTATGAAGGGGACTAAATGATTTTCATTATTTGGGTGAACTCTCTTTAATTGGCATGCTACACACTAAATATTTAATATTTAATATTTTTAATATAATTAAATATTAATCATGCTGGCCACAGCCACTTATTGTGCTGTAACCAGTTAGTGCTGTAAATAGTCGTATATTATTTGCTCTTTACAGGTGCAGAAATGAAAGCTCCCAAACCAGAAACATGTTACACCCCCGCAACCATAAATCCTGAACGATTTGAAAATTGGCAACAACCATGAAAAAGTATTTGTTTCACTCACAAAATAAAAGTATAAATAAATGCAATGGTAATTTCGCTCAATGTTATGTTTTATATATATATACTTCCTGTATAACTTGTTTGTTTTTACTTGGCTGTAATTGTATAGTTTTGTAAATAAATTGTGTAAATTAATTTTTGTAATGCCAACTTAATCAAGTATGTTGGCTCGCTGACGGCTGCTGCATCTGTTGTGGTAAGTCTCCGGCAGTTGAGAATCTAGCCGGATCTGGCCTGAGTGTATTTTGCTATCTGGGTTTGGACTTTGAACCCTGGAGTCGCAAGCTCATGCAGCGCTGTCAGAATACATGAAATCCGTGCGTGCATTAGAAAATATAACATTCTGCAGTTTATTTACTAATCATTTGAGGCAATTTCACGATTTCACTCACCATACAGTAACCACCAGCATTAGCCATCTCTTTTTTCTCATCGGAGACGTGATGCAGCAGTAAACAGTCTCTTCCTGTCGGTGCTTCGTGATTGTAATGATTTCTGCGTCTTTCTCTGATAGTTTTAAATACTTTTACATTAAGACATGTTTGTTGCATTAGTGCGTGACTCTGTTTGACCGCGTTAGTCATTGTTCGGTACATATTACACGGCCTTTTCGCTTGTTCGGCTGAACACCGAAATAGATTTTATTTTATATTATTTATTTATTTATTGCTATTTTTTGTCAATAATTTTTGCCGAATATTCGGTGCAACCCCACTTTCCAACGTCGGCACTGGAGCGAAATCTGACACGCTCATTTTTTCCAGAGGCAGAAAAAGGCTTCCCAAAACAAAGTTACTGAGTTAATCTTTTTTCCGTTTCCTTGGTATGTAAATGCACCGGATAACGGATTTTTAGCACTTAAAACCTGGAAAAGTCAGATTTTCACGAAAGGCTATGTCACGTTTAACAAAATAAATATTTTAATAGAAAAATTAATTACTGAGTGACACTGTATCAAATTATGAAACAGGTTTGTGTTGCCTGACTTTGACGTATATCCAGCCCAGTTTGCAGTGCAGGATTCAATAATAATATAACATGTTTTGTCTCTTAGAAATGCACATTTGACTTGAGTTAGGATGCAGATTTATGTTCATTATCAATCTCAGTAACATCTGTAAAGATTTAACCACTGAAAATTATCCACTGTTCTAGATCATCATAACCACAGTTAAAACCACTCATACAGCACCTCAATACCATGGTACAAATGTAACTATGGTTTATATTATGAAAATGTTTAGTCTAAATGTATTTAGTATAAATGCACAAATGCTATACATTGATGACAAATAAAGATTCTAATTGTATTCCATTACTCCTTTTATACATTTAATTCATGTACCATGTCAATTATATAATAAAATTTGATATGAATATCCCACATTTCTGCCACAGTACCGCGAGCGTTACTACAGTACATTAATGGTAAATGATGATGATTTGTGGATTGGAACGTCTTTGACTATCGTTGTGTTGTGTTGTGTCACTCAGTGTTTCTCCTATTTATCAGTGCTGTTTCATATGGTTTTAATCTAATTTAAATAAGCGAATCATCTGTGTTTTTCTCTGAATCGAAGCTTCACTCTGGATCTCACAGCTGTTTAGCAGGGGCGTCGGACTGGGGGGGGGGGGTAAAGGGTACCGAGTACCCAGTACTCTCGAATCAATGTAAATGGTATGACCCGCAGTTCAGGTGCGTCTGCTGCGGACCTGCGGTGAATCAGTCACAGGAGCTGGAGTTAGCCGTGATATGAACTAGGAAGACAGGGAAAGAGTCATGTCTTTCCTTAAGAAAGGAAAATCAGGGGCTCAAAAACGAAAAGAAACATCTCGGTTACGTATGTAACCATGGTTCCCTGAATAGGGAACGAGATGCTGCGGTGACGTCACCAGCTATGGGAACACCTTCGGTGTGACGAATGCCCTATACCATCCCGCCAATCCTATTGGCCAAATAGCGCTTGGCACCGCCCCCACGCATGCGTACGCATCATATACCTGAGTGCCGCGTGCCAATTCGCTCAGATTTCATGACTGAAGAAGAATGCTATCAAGGTACGGAACGGCCAGGACCGCAGCATCTCGTTCCCTATTCAGGGAACCATGGTTACATACGTAACCGAGATGTTCCCTTTCATAGGTCACTTCGATGCTGCAGTGACGTCACCTGCTATGGGAACGCTATACCATAACGCCTGACGTACCTGATAGCTGGGATCCAAGGAAGCATCTGCTCAAGCGGAGAGAACCCGGGAGCCAGGAGCCATCCTCACATCCAGACTATAGGACTTGATAAAAGTGCTCGGTGAGGACCATCCTGCCGCAGCACAAATATCATCCATAGAAGATCCACTGAGAAAAGCTCGAGAAGAAGCCACTGCTCTCGTGGAATGAACTTTAACTCCTAAGGGCGAAGCGAGCCAGCACGCCTCATAGGCTAAAGATATTGCCTCCACCAGCCAATGTGACATGCGCTGTTTTGTAACCGCATGGCCTTTATTTATGTCCAAAACAAACAAAGAGCTGGTCAGACTCACGCCATGGGGCAGTGCGATCCACATAAGTCTTTAAAGCTCTCACAGGGCAAAGACTTAGATCTCCAGACCCCGCCTCAGCAGTGAGTAAAGCCTCCAGGACCACCTGCTGAAATCGAAAGGGATTAGATGCAACCTTAGGGACATAATTGGGCCTCGGTCGCAACAACACCTTCATAGAGCCCGCTGCAAATTCCATGCATGATGGTGAAACAGAGAGAGCCTGTAAATCCCCAACTCTCTTGAGGGAGGATAAAGCCATAAGAAGAATAGTCTTCAGAGTCAGGATTTTATCCGGTACAGTTTCCAAGGGCTCAAACGGATGCCCTGATAAACCGTGCAACACAATGGATAAATCCCATGAAGGAACTCGCACGGGGCAGAAAGGCCTCAGCCGTCGCGCACCCTGTATGAAACGAGAAACCAGTGGATGACGGCCCACTCTATATACTCGTGGTAAGCTGAGCTGGCTGCCACGTAAATCTTTAGAGTGGCTGGTGTCACTCCATCCGAAAAATGGTCCTGAAGGAACTCCAGTACTGAAGCCACTGGGCAGTAAACTGGATCCATATTATGAGTTTCACACCAGGTCGTAAACAGTCTCCACTTGAAAGCATAAAAACCGCCAGTAATTCCAATCTGTTTATGTACCAACCGTGTTGCACCACTGTCCACACTCCGTGGGTTGGGCGCCCTTGACAAACAGCTCCCTAGCCGGTCAAAGACGCATCCGTCGTGACAGTCTCTCGGGAAGCACAAATCCCCAGCCGAACTCCAGTCAGGAGAAACTCGGCTGACATCCATAGTTTTAACGACATCACACACCTCCGTGTCACCGGAATTGTCTGATGCGGAAGACAACGGGGTGAAATATTTCATCTTTTCGTCCACCACTGAAAAGGGCGCATGTGAAGTAATCCCAGACGAATTACGGGAAATGCCGCTGCCATTAGACCTTAAAGTCTGAGGCATAATTTCACTGTCACTGTGTGGCCCGCTTTGAAGCGCCGTAGGCATGACGCAATCGACTGAGCGCGTGAGAGAAAGCTTTGCTGTCGTCGCGCGAGAGTCCAAGTCTATTCCCAGAAAGGTTATCTGTTGAGAGGGGATTAAAACACTTTTCTGGAAATGTGTGCGTAAGCCCAGGCTGCTTAAATGATTCAGCACAAGATCCCGATGAGAGTGTGCTTGAGTCTGTGATTGTGCTGACACCAGCCAATCGTCAAAGTAATTTAACACACGAACGCCCTGGAGCCGCAAGAGCCAGAGCTAAGCCAAAGGGAAGAACGCGGTACTGATACGCTTTGCCCTCTAAAGCGAATCTGAGGAACTTCCTGTGTCTCTTGATGATCTGAATATGAAAGTATGCATCCTTCAGATCAATCGTGACAAACCAGTCGTTTGGTTGAATTTGAGACAAAATAGACTTTACCGTCAACATCTTGAATTTGCTCAGCCTGAGTGCATGATTCAGACGGCGTAAATCCAGAATTGGCCGCAACCCGCCGTCTTTTCTTGGTACCACAAAATAACGGCTGTAAAACCCTGACTCCATCTGAGCGGGGTGTACTTCTTCTATATCCCCTTTGCTCAGCAGAGTTAACATCTCCTGTCGCAGTATTAGCGTAACAGCTGTAACAGTATTAGCGGTCTCAAAATTTCCGTTTCCTGCAACGGTGTCATACACGTTGAAACGTCCGGGCCCGAAAAGCTCTTGGCGATCGTGCACAGGGGAAGTGTATGCGTAAAAGCCGTTGCGTCTCGTTGTGTATAATCCTGAAGCGTGTCCACGGCAGAAATTAGACCAACAGATTGAACATCGGGCTCTGCCGCTAGCGGAAAAGCAGCGGCTGTGCAAGCCGTCATAAATGGGCCGTCCGTGCGGGACCCTTGAATCGCCCCTCGAATTCTGAAAGCAGGATTGCGCAGAATGTCTGAGGGAGCGTTTGGCGTTACAGCTCGATCCAATGCTGCTCGAGGCGCTGTTTGCGGCGAGACAGGCAAAGTTTGAGCATGGGGACTGCAATGAGAGTGGATGCGCGAAAGCGGTCCAAGAGCGCCCTCTCGCGGAGGGCACAGTCCCTGGCAAGCAGCGAAAAGATCAGCAGCTGCTATTCGGTGCCCGAGAACAAGAGGCATTAGCCGTCGAACTCAGGTTTAACCTCTTGCGCTGATGTTGGCGAGCCGATGGGAAAACCTTAGGGCCCCAGTCCTTGCGAGGGGCGCCATAGGCGAAGGCTGTTCCCGAGAGGCAACTCGCTGGCGGTGAGAGGAGGTCAAGCAAGAACATGTGGGCGCCTGTCGGCGTTCAACCTCCCTGGGTCTGCGGGGAATCAGCTGGCGGAAAGCGGCTGATTGCACCGCAGTGCCTTTACTGCCTCGGGTGTGATACCTTCCCCTTCGTCTAACTCCTTTAATAGCTCCACTTGGTAGGCCTGGAGGACCGCCATAGAGTGGAGCGAAGCAGCCGCCTGGCCAGCGGCCATGTAGGATTTCCCAACTAGGCTAGACGTGACTCGACACGCCTTAGAGGGAAGAAGGGGGCGAGACTTCCATGCCGCGGCCAAACTAGGCGCGAGGTGTTCGGCGAGAGTCTCTTCCACCGGAGGCACTGCTGCATAGCCATAGTTCGCCATGTCAGAGATGGTGGCGAAATCAGCGGCCGCAGCATTAGTAATCCAAGCTGAGAACGGCTGTTTCCAGGACCTCGAAACCTCCTGGTGGAGGTCTGGGTAAAAAGGTAAAGGCCTCCGGGGCTGTGCAGGTGTCCGACTGGTTAAAAAACGGTCGTCCAGCTTAGAGGAAGGTTGGGCCTCGGCCTTCTCAACCTCCCAATCCAGCCCCAATTTACCACCCGCACGAGAAACACATCCAACAGCTCGCTGTAGGAGGGGGAAACACGCCTCTCCAGTCCGCTAGGAGGAAGAGGGCTAGTGTCGGCCGCGAAGTCCTCAGACCCCGAGGCCGCGGTGGATAAAACGTCGTCCTCATAGCGTCCACAACCGAAGGAAATAGTACTAAATGCCTCCGGTGTGGGCTGTGAATCCTCGTTAGAGAAAACGACAGGCTCAATAAAGCTTTTACTCTGCACCAGGGTAGGAGAGAGCGAGCGATGTGGAGAATATTCCAGAGCTGCGCTGTCGTCGAAATCCATGTCGCACGTGTCACCCCAAGCTATCACCTCGTGCGGTGCCTCGGCAGTCGCAGAAGTGACATGGCGGGGGTTAGACACGGGGGCGACATCGGAAAATACTTCCACTTGAGCGCAGTACTCTGAGCCGCAGGCCATCACAATGGGGACAAGAGGAAAGGCCGCTAAGCGCCACCTGTGCGTGATGTAAACCGAGACATACTACGCACCTGTCATGAGTGTCTCCCTTCGTGATGTACCTGGTACACGGCTCCTTGCATTTCCGAAAACTCATCGCGTCCGCGAAGAGGAGTTGACACTGCTCGTAGAAGTCTCTGGAGAACGCGAGATGGATTCTAGGGCATAGATGATTCGCTTTCCTGAAGGAATGAAATCTGAGCGAAATGGCGCGCGGCACTCAGGTATACGATGCGTACGCATGCGTGGGGGCGGTGCCAAGCGCTATTTGGCCAATAGGATTGGCGGGATGGTATAGGGCTTCAGACATTCGTCACACCGAAGGTTTTCCCATAGCAGGTGACGTCACCGCAGCATCGAAGTGACCTATGAAAGGGAAAGAAGATTAAAGAGAGAAAGGCAAATGAGGGCAAGCAGTTGCTCACTCTTTTTTAAAGAGAGGTGAGCTCCAAATGTATCATCGAGCATTGACATTGTTTTAACATAAATATCTACTCTTGGAGGAATTCTCCCCAGAGTCAGAAGTTTACATGAAAACACTGTATATTTCCCTCCATTGTCAAAATCTAACACCCGAAAACACAGATCGTTAGCCTAGTTTACCTCATTGTTATGCAAATTAGCTCGCGCACGCTCTTACATTTAGTAACAGGATTATTCTCAGTTTAATGCACATCTTAATGATTGAAAATGACTTATTTTAAAACGTAATTCAAAGACTGAATGTTTAGTTTGGCGGTTAGTGTACCTTGTGATTCTATAGTCTGCATTTATTTTAAACAGACAAATAATCAGCAATTAACTTGTACTTAGCCTACACTTTAAAAAAGGTATTGTGACGACAAAGGATATTTTAGCAACCATTTGAAGCCATATATTTCAGTTTCAGACCCTGCAGCAGCAGGCCCCTCATCATGGCCAGGTGACAGCAGTGACAGTGAGACAAGGTGAGCTTGTTTTTGTATATCTTGTATTTATTTTCTGCTTCTTTTGTCCTCTTCTTTAAAAATTCATTATATAATAAATTTTTCTTCTTACATGCATTTAATATTCCAGTAGTTATACACGGTTTTTCATCAGATTTCAGTTTTACATCTTTCTTTACTACAGGACAGTTTTTTTCATAAACTGATATTACAACAGTCCAAAATTAATCATAAGCTTCATTCGCATTATCTACATACACATTTCCCCAATCTTCTTTCATTAAATCCTCTTTGAATATATTGATATTTTCTTGGGTTCTGTGTCAGGTCATTGTTTATATTTTTTTGTCTTTCCTGGTCCTAGTGTAGCTATGTATGTTTGCAAAAACTGGCAAATGGTCACTGATGTCATTTATTATTAAACCACTTTCAATTTTATAGTCAAGGACATTGGTAAATATGTTATCAATTAATGTAGCACTATTTATTGTAATTCTGGTTGGTCAAGTGATAGAGGGATACAAACCGATACTATACATCAAATTAAGGAACTCTGTAGTTTTGTTGTGTTCATGTGGGTGGAGCAAATCAATATTGAAGTCTCCACAGATAAAAACAATTTTTTGTTATTGCTATTATTAAATATTTGTTATTTTCCCCTTAAACGTGTCAATATTTGATCCCGATTTCCTATAAATGCAGCAAATGTTTTTTGATTTTTTAATTTCAATTTGTACTGTGATGCATTCCATGATTGTATCTAAAGCAAAAGACATTTTATTAACTATTTTACATTGATATCTTTGGACTATATATAATGCAACCCCCCCCCCACCTTTGGATTGTTTCCTATTGATGATAAACAGTTAGTAACCCCTCAATCTCAACCAAATCATGATGTTCTTCCGTGAGCCAAGTTTCTGTTATTGCTATTGCTGTGAATTTATTTTCCACTTGTTTAAGGCATTGTTTGATTTTTGAAAGGTTTGCGATAAGGCTCCTACTATTAAAATGTATAACTGGTATTGTGCCATCCATTTTTATGTATATTTTTTTTAACTGCTCAACTGTGTAATATTCACACTGGCTGTGAGTACCAATGTAAAAATTATTATCTGGGTCAATATCATTTTCAATATCTTGTGGTTTATTTTCTATATATTTGAAAGTTTCTAAGTTCAGTTGTTCATTTTTAACAGATAAGTTTCTGCCCGAGTTTATCATGGTCATTGTGTTTGATCAGTTCAGTTCAGTTTGTATTCAGTTACCCTATGGAGGCCTATGTTGCTCTCAATTCATTCCTTCTTCAAACTTATCCAGCTCAGTGATATCCCTGATGAGAAGCACTTTCGCTGCCTCAGGTGTCGACCCATGTAGTTTGATGAATATTTGACAATTTCTTGCCCATGTTGCCTGGATCTTGTTTTGTTTTCTGAGTATTCGTGCTTTCCTGGCGATGTCAGCATTTTTCTTGGTGAGGTGTCCGTTGATGTAAACTTCGGTGCCTTTTAATTCCCTTCCCTCTCTGAGGAGTGCTGACTTTTTCTTTCTGTTTGTGAACTGGATTATAACCCATGGAGTGGCTGTTTTGCTTTTCTTCGGCAGGGTATGACAAGCCTCAATGTCCCTGCTGTCAACAAGGATGCCTTTGCTGTCCAAAAAGCAAATCACCTGTTGTTCCAGCGATGACTTCTCCTCCTCGGAGGCTTCACTCTTTCCAGCAGCAGTGTGCCCAGCGACTGCAGCCACCCTAGCATAGCTCCGGTGTTTGGTTCTCAGACCGCTGATAACCACATCGTTAATTCTGGTGTATTGCTCGAGGTCAGCAACTTGAGTCTCCAGAATAGCGATCTTTCGGTCCTTCTCCAAGCTTTGCCTTTTTAGCGTTTGTATTTCCCCCATCAGATCAATGATTTTCTTCTGTTGTGCTGCTACAGTTTAAATCTCCGCCGACAAGAAGTCCAGAGATTTTTTTGATCTCCTCCACCTCGTCGGGTAGGATTGGATTTTTTCTTAGGCGGCATATTCCAGTTCTCCTTGCAGTTCTCTTGCCAAGACGTTCCTCTGTGTCAATGCTACATCAAAAATGTTTTAGCAATTTTGCTCCGCCAAGACAAATAATTCCAAACAAAGCAAGTGTGTCTCCAAGAAGCACTTGAAAATGTCCTCAATCGGCATGCAAGGTAGCAAACCGAGCTAACATTTAACAGCAACCCCTCACTCGGTTTTCCACTGAGAAACCGAAAATAATTTCACTAGTAAAGGACAATGATTGTTTAAACTGTTTCATACTGTCACTTTAAAAGAGAGATATAAAAATATTGAAGTTGATATGAGAAGCCACAGAATATGTGTTTATGAACGGAAATATCACATTTTTGCATAAATAAAGAGTCACTGAGCAGCTACAGAAGTCTATTTGTCTTTAACACACAACACAAATCTGAAAACTCTTCATGTGGGTCCTCTTACAAAAGCTCCAGTCACCATCCAGAACTCACTAGAGTCACACAGATCTGGAGCAACAAAAGAGTGAGATGATGACATCATCTTCATTTTCAGCTGAGGTCATATTGAAACTTAGCTGTGAGTGTCAAAATAAATCTTAATTTTAATGTTTAATGTTAAAATCTGCGTGAAGTAAATTAATACATTTTTATAAACAAGAAATAACAAGAAAATGATGAATAAAAAACGGTCATGTAAAATTGAAACTTTAATTTAAAATTAATGCAATTTAATGTGCAGCAAATGTATTTGTATCTTCAAATACTAAGCTTGAGAACACGTCATAGTGTTGAATGTGAAATATGAGTTAGTTGCAGACAGATGAACAGAAGCTCTGCTGAGTTACATTTAAACGTTGTGATTATTCATGTTCAAAGCCAAAGGACTTTTAAAGTGACTTTTATGAGACTTTCAGGGATTCAAGGACCTCTTTTCATGACAAGCGACCAACGAGGTATTTGTTTGTAAAATGTAAAATGCTCTTTCACACAGCTCAGGTTTTCTGCTGGTTTGTAATCTCTTCTCAGTTGTAAATATAGGTTCATCTTTTTTTGTACTGTAGTAGCATCTTTCAAACAGATGATGTAATTTCCTGTAGTTGTATAATGTGTTTGGGTCACTGATATTCAGTGCTTAGAGATATTCAGAGCTCTTTATGAAAACTGATTAATAAGGGGATTGTCCTAATAATCAGCTCTGCTTGAGTTGTTTGGTGGTGCTCAGTTTACTTTTAGGATGCTCTTACAAATCTGAGTGTGCAGAGTGTGAATTTCCCATTTAGAAAATCATTAGGTTTTTAGGGATCGCCTTATCTCGCTGCCATAAAGAGCAATTGGTTTGATTATTGATTTCAGGATTTTTAGCCAGGTTTGAATTTGACTTTCATTTGATTTGTATTTTTAATCATGCAGAAGACTCTCATTGCTTTTACTTTCAGATCATTCACAGCCAGATTCCTGTTGAAGTTTCCTGTTGAATTTATTTTTAGACCCAGATAAGTGTATTCGTGTGTGTGTTGGAGGACCTGTTTTCCTGCTCTACAGGTGTATTTGTTTTCCCTACACCTGGATATATTTTGAGAAATCATTATTCTAGTTTTAGGTTAAATCTAAGAGCCCATGTTGTGCCAGGAGCATTCAAATGAATGATTTTGCCAATTTGTTTATATAGATTGTGACGAGCATCCCGATTTCACATCAGCGTTGCCCTGCCCACACACACAGAGAAAATATCTCGTAAGACTGCAATATAGCAATTTTTGATAATATGTGAGATGGGGAGAGCAATTGTTGTGCCACTATGCCACTGAAAAATTTCTCCAGATTGACAAGTGTGGACAGCTTTAACAACAAATCAACAAGAGCTGGGGAAGCGCTGGTGGACCCTGACATTTATCAAACCAAAAATATCTAAATCTTGACAAAAGTATTCTTTTATAATTTCTGAATATATCTAAAAGCAAAACCTAATAAAAATGAAGAAATTATGTAAAAAAAAAAAAAAAAGGAATCCTATAGTCAAAGTATCTTAGTTTAAGAGTGATTCAGCACCAATCAGAGAGCAACTCTGAGTGAGGAAAAGACAAAACTTTCATTTTAGTGAAGAGGCGGGCTGAGCCTGTTGCTATGACACATATTTCTGAAGGCTGTGATTGGTTGTCCAAGAAGAAAAATAGGGGAAAAAAGAGCACTTTAAAACTATTTCTTTCTACTTTACCCTAATCTCTCTCTCTCTCTCTCTCTCACAAACACAGACACACACACACACTCACACACACACACAGACACACACACACACACACACACACACACACACATACACACAGTGCTTAACAAATGTATTAGACCAACTGTCATAAAGAGACAGAAGTATTGGACCAGGTCTTTCTAAGTGTTCAGCTGTTTCCTGTTGCATTAATTCTTCAGAAGCAAAGAGCATGGAGAAATCAAGAGTTTGGAAACTACTGGCAACATCAGCAACTGACGACGACCTGAGAAAACAACAGTAGTTGATGACAGACAAATCATAAAAGCTGTGAAAATGAACCCTAAAAAACATGTCTGTAAAATCACCAACCACCATTTCAAAGCATTAGACCCAGAGTCTGGTGATGTCTATGAGCTGCAGACGCACTGCTCTGATTAATGTCATGCAAGGGATCTGCAACTAAATATTAGCTTTTAATCTTTTACTGCCTTATATTCAACTGTTCCAATACTTTTGCTCACATCAAACAGTGGGATGAACTCTAAAAGTGCTGTCATTTTTATTTGGTAAAACATGTATGTGTCGAAAGACCTAATAATAAAATGTGACATTCTGTAGTTTTGTTGCATATTCATCTTTTAATCATATTTGCAAATGTCTTGACTCCACAGCAGAGAAAGCAATTTTGTCTTTTCTGTTCCAATACGTATGGAGGGAACTGTATAAAGATTTTAGTTGCTGTGGCAAAAACCTTACAGATAGATAGATAGATAGATAGATAGATAGATAGATAGATAGATAGATAGATAGATAGATAGATAGATAGATGTTGTAGTGTCTTGTTTTCTGCAACATTTCTTCACCCTTTCCTTCTTTCAGCCATTTTCTCGTCTTGATAAGAAACTCTTCAGCTTCTTAAAAGTCCTCTTCCCTACTTCTAACACTTTTAAGGGTTGAGATGCTTTGTGAATAAATTTTATCTTTACTGGGATCTTCTCTTTAATTGTAAGGGGAAACATTCACTTATCTTATCAGACAGAAGCCTTTATCTTCACCTTTATCGTGTCTCTCTGTTTTTATCAGGATGAGTTTTGAGTTTTTAAGATTATTTCAAATCTAAAATACATATTGAGATTCCTGCAGTTAATTTCGTTGTGTTTTGCTCGAACTGTTTTGAACACGTGTAAAAATCCCATTAGTAAGTTACAATATTATTAAACAGTATTAAATAAATATGAAAGAGTATAAAACAGAATTAAACTCTCTAAAGAAAAGACAAGTGTATTTATCAGCAGTGTGAATGTAACATCTGAGAATCTCTCGGTCAGATCTGTAACATTTAGAGAGAGTTTATGAGGAAGATGATATTAAACTCACCCGTCACAGAGAGAGAAACAGCAGAGCTTGATTGTGATGAGTTTGGTCTTTTATCTCTCTGTCCTCTACACGTGTACCGACCCGCATCAGATGTAGTTACTGCTGTGATAGTGAGTGTGTCTGTGTTTACAGTGTAACGATCAGACGACTGTAACTTTACACTGTCTTTATTCCACTCATATCTCCAGTCAGATGTCCAGTAATATCTCTGGTCATATATCAGGGGATTTCTCTGTCTCCAGTCTCTGTTAGACTCAATCACACACTTCAGAATCACTCTCTCTCCAGTGAATACAGCAGTGTCTGGAGTCACAGTCAGAGTAGATGTTGGTAAATCTGTGAAAAAGAAGAAGCAGAGCTCTGATCTGATCATCTGAGTTCCTGTGTTCATGTGACACTGATGTTAAAGAGGAGAGATGTGGAGAGAGTGATGCTCTCTTCTATGAACAATGTGTTTTAACATTAGATCATCAGACTTACAGTAAATATGTTGTTTTCAGAGAAGGGCATAAATACATGAAAAATACAAAAATATCATGTGGAAAAATTGATTTAAATACAAATACAGAATTTTTTTTTGAAAATACACAAAGTACATGTGAAACTGGCAATCCAGTGAAGTTATCTGTATAGGCCCTGGACCTTTTCTGAATGCAAAAAATAATTATATATATATATATACTCTTAGATGTGTAGAACCGCTTTTGTTTTCATTTTACACATCTTCCCTTCCCCTGACATGTAAGAATTGCAAAACACTATTTCTTTTTTTTCCTTTTAGTTCTTGTTGTATATAAAGTTTATTCAAATTAGAACGTTTATATAAATGTATATATTAAAATTAGAAATTGTTTATATAGCATTTAACACTATATGCTCCAAGGATTATTATTATTTTTTTATTTTTATTTTTGTGCTGTATCATTCATCAGTGTCTTCATAAATGCACTCAATCATTAAACTAAACTGATGCTGACAGACAGTGATTAAACTAATTATTTTTTTCTCTATAAGCATATTTGCATAGACAGGTGAAAACAATCAATTGATTTTGTAAAGGTGACATTCATTGAGCACCAGGTTTGCACGGCTTACTTCTGTGTTGAAATAAAGCTACACTCGATCTTAAAAAGCTGTCTGCTGCCAGAGAGATTGTGAAGAGAGGATGGGGATCTTCTTTCAAAGCTAGCCTTTCCAAAATCACCTACCCTAACTTTAACTGAAGGCAAATGTGAATGATAAACTATTTTAACTTTAACATGTACAATTGACCATGACATCCTCACCTTATATTACTCCAGGATAGTCTCTCACTCAACACTGAGTTGTATGTGTATGTATTGTATGTTCTCATGTGATGAATGTCGTGTCTGAACTATCTGATGCACCAAATCACACCCTGATAAAGAGGCTGACTGGCACAAAGTAGTTTATGCATTTTGAAAATACAAAAATACTCATCTTCAATGTATTTACAAATTACATTTGATTTTTAGTATTACACAATATAATAGTATTTTGTATTTCAAAAATGTATGTTAAATACATGTATCTGAAATACAGATACATCTGAATTCTCATGTAGAAGCGAGAGTTTATGAGGACAATGATATTAAACTCACCCGTCACTGAGAGATAAACAGCAGAGCTTGATTGTGATGAGTTTGGTCTTTTATCTCTCTGTCCTCTACACGTGTACCGACCCGCATCAGATGATTCAGATCGTTCAATAGTGAGAGTGTTTCTGTTTACAGTGTAACGACCAGACGACTGAAATATTGAAGTGTAGTATGTGTTTCCTTTCCACCACTCATATCTCCAGTCAGGTGTCCAGTAATATCTCCGGTCTGTCAGGCCATTTCTCCATCTCCAGTCACTGTGATCAGACTCAATCACACACGTCAGACTCACTCTCTCTCCAGTGAATACTGTTTTGTCTGGAGTCACAGTCAGAGTAGATTTGGGTAAATCTGTGAAGAAAGACAAAAATATAAACAGCCCTTTCAGTGGAAAGAATTACTTTGTAAATGTGTTATAAAACTATATAGTTTATACATTAATGTAATTTCATAATGCTGGTGTTTAATGTAAGTATAGTGGTAAGTTTCGTGATCTCAGTTTATTTGAGGAGGCTGTGGCTCCGTCATGAAGTGTCTCAGGTTTCTCAATAACAGTCTCTGTGCTGCTTCAACAGAGCGACTATCCGTCTGTGTTATTATTTTCTTTTCTTTCTTTTTTTCATGTATAATTAAAATAATTTATCATTTAGTTCTTCAGTTTAATTTCATTAGTATTATTTTTCTTACTTTACCTGCTTGTGCAATGCTTGCTATTGTTGTTATGATTGTTTGGTTTAAAATCATATTTGCCTCCGTCAGGAAGAGCACGTCTATATTTCAGGTGTTTAACGTCACAGATTGATGTTGTTTGAAACAGCTCTGTCTCAGGATCTGATAAAGTGACTGGATGGAGATCTGATCTAACATCTGAATGTAGTGTTAGATCAGGAATGGACTTGAATAAGAGTTTTGTAATTCAGGAGCACGTTGTCAGTTATTCCTTCCTTGTAGGCTATTATTATTATTATTATTATTATTTATTATTATTTTATATATAGGCTTACAACATTAAACCAAAGATATAGAATCTATATTTAATTAACATTGATTCATTAAAACAGCTCGCAGTACAATCCGTGGCATTCAGCCTGAGCTCGGGTCAAGCACATGAAGAAGATAATTTTTTCATGTCAAGAAGACCATGACTTTTTTTTTTTTTTTTTTGGAAAACGGGTCAAGTACAAAGACTGGTTTACATAGGCCTAATAAATAATAGTCTGTAGCATTCAAATTCAAGTAGCCAACATTGTGAAATGGAAACATTTGGATTCGTGCCAAATGAGAGTAAGGAAGAAGATTATAGGGCCAAATAATAATAATAATAATAATAATAACCTTTTCCAGAATAAAGCCTATAATGCGAGATTAAACTCATTAAATATCCAGAAAAATTTAGAAATGAAATATTGAGAATAAAAATAATGAAATATCGAGAATAAAGTCGTTCAGTCAACTTCATCTTTGCAGCCGACACTGACTCAGAAAATGGTTTAGTAATAAGTAGCTTATATAAAATCTTCTATTTATGCAATCCGCTTCAACGCGGAATAGGCTATAGCCTATAAAACACTTGTTTAGTATAGTTTAGTTTAAGTTAATTTAATAATTTAATTAACTATGAATGTGGGAAGTCGTGGCCTAATGATTAGAGAGTCGGACTCCCAATCGAAAGGTTGTGAGTTCGAGTCCCGGGCCGGCAGGAATTGTGGGTGGGGGGAGTGCATGTACAGTTCTCTCTCCACCTTCAATACCACGACTTAGGTGCCCTTGAGCAAGGCATTGAACCCCCAACTGCTCCCCGGGCGCTGCAGCATAAATGGCTGCTCACAGTGTGTGTGTGCTTACAGTGTGTGTGTGTTCACTGCTCTTTGTGTGTGCATTTCGGATGGGTTAAATGCAGAGCACAAATTCTGAGTATGGGTCACCATACTTGGCTGAATGTCACTTCACTTACATGTGTGATCACTGATGGCTTAAATGAGCGATTACAATTGCCCTTTTATTATTATTAATAATAATAAATAGTCACTGTTTTTCTTTGGCTCAGATGCGTGTGGATCGCTAGCTCTGTGTGCGTGTGTGGATTGGGAAAAACTTAAAGGGCAGAACCAAAGTGTCAAAATTCAAATGAATCAAATAGAATCGACCCAGAAGAGACGTGGATGAATGCACACGCGTCGCCTGATCCACAAATGCACATTTGAATCACTACATGCTCAAATTATGACGATTTTTAATACAAACTATAACATTTGTATTCACAAATATGTCTCTATTTGAACAAAATGTTCATTACATGTAATTCTTAACTCTGCAGACACCGGTTGAAAAGCATTTGTTTCAGTGTAGTGACGCACATTCACAAATTTTTCAAATCGTGTGCACGTTAATGAATTGCACTGGGCCTTGTTCATTAGTAGTTGTGAGTGTGGGGGACATGAAATGCTGAAAACTGCGAAAATAAAGTCTCAAAATCCAAAGGAACCGAACAAGATCGACTCGATCTAGACATCATTTAATGCACGCGTGTCACCCGATCCACATATGCATGGATTCCTTTTTGCACGAGCAATTTATGATATATTAATGCAGAACAGAACATTTTTATTCGCAAACATGTCTGTACAAATCGCTGCACAATCATTTAATCCCGAATCAAATTGAAAGACATTTGTTTGTTGTTCGTGATATACATGTATAATGTATGTAGTACATTGATATTTTGTGCATCTATTAATCATTTTGAGTCTAATTTCATCTCATAGATGTAGGGCTGAACAGGAAAGTTATCAATGTGTCTGTTCAGTAACTAATGATGAAAGCAGAGAGGCATTTCAGTTGTTCACGGTGGACTGTCTGACTTAAAGGGACAGGTCACCCAAAAATTTTTATCTTGTCATCATTTACACACCCACAAGCTGTTCTTAAACTGTAATGATTTGTTTCTTCTTTTGAACATAAAAGAAGATAATTTAAATAATGTGGGTAACCAAACAGTTTCCGGTCCCCAATGATTTTTTTTCTTACTATGTTTATATTATGTTTTCTCATGGTTCTTCACTGATCATTTGTGTCCTTCATGTGAAAATCATTCACAGTTCTTGAATGGAAAACGTTAATCTTAGTTAATCTTAACGCAGATAATCTTAAATACTGAAAGCACTCATTGTCTGTTGTTTGTAATATGTTTATATGCTCCTCTTTATTATTTGATGCTTGATTGAATGTTTTGAAGTTATAACAATTTAAAATTCTTAACATACAATTTTTTTTAATTATTTATATTTTTTTTCAATTTGTAATTATTGTTAAATGTACTTCATTACTTATGTAAGGATATGTAAATGTAAGGATTTTAAGATTATCAAGTCGGTGAACTTATTAATTAATTAATAAGGGGAAAAAGTAGATCAAGAATCGTTCTGGAATCGGATCGTGACTCCCAGAATCAGATCGGATCAGATTGTGATGTAACTAAAGATTCCCACAACCTACTAGAAAGTGTTAAAGATGGAGAAGTTCACTGGAAAGTCTTTAATATTACAATTTACATGATATTAAATGAGAACCTCCTAGAGAAAACTGCTACACACTCAAGATGTGTTCAACACACAGTTGATGTATGACTTCATAAGGGTTTTTGTTCTGTTTAAATGTAGTTTTCAGTGTCCTGTTTCCTGTTTTCCCAGGTACCTGAGTTCCCTAGTTAGTCTTCTTGGATGTTGTTAGTGCCACACATCTGTTTCTGTTCTTCATCATTACACTCTTTCTAGTATTTCAGCCCTTAGTTTTCCTCAGTTCTCTGTCTGTTCTCGTCTTGGATGGTGTTTGTATATTCTTACTCCTGAGTTTACCTGTTCCTGTAGCATTTACTTGTTAAAAGACTGTTTCTTGATATTTCTATCATCTTGCACCTCATTTCAATCATGAGAGACGTCACATTTAGTCGTTTCTGTCCGTGCAGCAGATTCACTCTCAATGTGGATGTGAGTCACCTCAGTTATATACAGTTGTGAGTCTAATTCATTGGCTCTTAATTCTGGTTTTGGGGATGTGTCTTTGTGTGGTTTTGCACGTCTCTCTTATTTAACACCTGACTGTCTGACTAACAGAGAGCTAGATGAACTGAACTGAGTGAGTCAGATAAAGGAGACATAAATGTTCAGATTGGGTCTCCAGCAGCAGGATTAAGAAGCTCTAATAACTGAACTGTGTGTGAATCTAACTGTATTCAGCTTTCTAAAACAAGTTTAAAATCACTAATAACTGAACTGTGTGTGAATCTAACTGTATTCAGCTTTCTGAAACAAGTTTAAAAACACTTATAACTGAACTGTGTGTGAATCTAACTGTATTCAGCTTTCTGAAACAAGTTTAAAATCACTAATAACTGAACTGTGTGTGAATCTAACTGTATTCAGCTTTCTAAAACAAGTTTAAAATCACCAATAACTGAACTGTGTGTGAATCTAACTGTATTCAGCTTTCTGAAACAAGTTTAAAATCACTAATAACTGAACTGTGTGTGAATCTAACTGTATTCAGCTTTCTGAAACAAGTTTAAAATCACTAATAACTGAACTGTGTGTGAATCTAACTGTATTCAGCTTTCTAAAACAAGTTTAAAATCACTAATAACTGAACTGTGTGTGAATCTAACTGTATTCAGCTTTCTAAAACAAGTTTAAAATCACTAATAACTGAACTGTGTGTGAATCTAACTGTATTCAGCTTTCTGAAACAAGTTTAAAATCACTAATAACTGAACTGTGTGTGAATCTAACTGTATTCAGCTTTCTAAAACAAGTTTAAAATCACTAATAACTGAACTGTGTGTGAATCTAACTGTATTCAGCTTTCTGAAACAAGTTTAAAATCACTAATAACTGAACTGTGTGTGAATCTAACTGTATTCAGCTTTCTAAAACAAGTTTAAAATCACTAATAACTGAACTGTGTGTGAATCTAACTGTATTCAGCTTTCTGAAACAAGTTTAAAATCACTAATAACTGAACTGTGTGTGAATCTAACTGTATTCAGCTTTCTGAAACAAGTTTAAAATCACTAATAACTGAACTGTGTGTGAATCTAACTGTATTCAGCTTTCTGAAACAAGTTTAAAATCACTAATAACTGAACTGTGTGTGAATCTAACTGTATTCAGCTTTCTGAAACAAGTTTAAAATCACTAATAACTGAACTGTGTGTGAATCTAACTGTATTCAGCTTTCTAAAACAAGTTTAAAATCACTAATAACTGAACTGTGTGTGAATCTAACTGTATTCAGCTTTCTGAAACAAGTTTAAAATCACTAATAACTGAACTGTGTGTGAATCTAACTGTATTCAGCTTTCTAAAACAAGTTTAAAATCACTAATAACTGAACTGTGTGTGAATCTAACTGTATTCAGCTTTCTAAAACAAGTTTAAAATCACTAATAACTGAACTGTGTGTGAATCTAACTGTATTCAGCTTTCTAAAACAAGTTTAAAATCACTAATAACTGAACTGTTTGTGAATCTAACTGTATTCAGCTTTCTGAAACAAGTTTAAAATCACTAATAACTGAACTGTGTGTGAATCTAACTGTATTCAGCTTTCTAAAACAAGTTTAAAATCACTAATAACTGAACTGTGTGTGAATCTAACTGTATTCAGCTTTCTGAAACAAGTTTAAAATCACTAATAACTGAACTGTGTGTGAATCTAACTGTATTCAGCTTTCTGAAACAAGTTTAAAATCACTAATAACTGAACTGTGTGTGAATCTAACTGTATTCAGCTTTCTGAAACAAGTTTAAAATCACTAATAACTGAACTGTGTGTGAATCTAACTGTATTCAGCTTTCTAAAACAAGTTTAAAATCACTAATAACTGAACTGTGTGTGAATCTAACTGTATTCAGCTTTCTGAAACAAGTTTAAAAACACTAATAACTGAACTGTGTGTGAATCTAACTGTATTCAGCTTTCTGAAACAAGTTTAAAATCACTAATAACTGAACTGTGTGTGAATCTAACTGTATTCAGCTTTCTAAAACAAGTTTAAAATCACTAATAACTGAACTGTGTGTGAATCTAACTGTATTCAGCTTTCTAAAACAAGTTTAAAAACACTAATAACTGAACTGTGTGTGAATCTTACTGTATTCAGCTTTCTGAAACAAGTTTAAAAACACTAATAACTGAACTGTGTGTGAATCTAACTGTATTCAGCTTTCTGAAACAAGTTTAAAATCACTAATAACTGAACTGTGTGTGAATCTAACTGTATTCAGCTTTCTGAAACAAGTTTAAAATCACTAATAACTGAACTGTGTTTGAATCTAACTGTATTCAGCTTTCTAAAACAAGTTTACAATCACTAATAACTGAACTATGTGTGAATCTAACTGTATTCAGCTTTCTGAAACCAGTTTAAAATCACTAATAACTGAACTGTGTGTTAATCTAACTGTATTCAGCTTTCTGAAACCAGTTTAAAATCACTAATAACTGAACTGTGTGTTAATCTAACTGTATTCAGCTTTCTGAAACCAGTTTAAAATCACTAATAACTGAACTGTGTGTGAATCTAACTGTATTCAGCTTTCTAAAACAAGTTTAAAATAACTAATAACTGAACTGTGTGTGAATCTAACTGTATTCAGCTTTCTGAAGCAAGTTTAAAATCACTAATAACTGAACTGTGTGTGAATCTAACTGTATTCAGCTTTCTGAAACAAGTTTAAAATCACTAATAACTGAACTGTGTGTGAATCTAACTGTATTCAGCTTTCTGAAACAAGTTTAAAATCACTAATAACTGAACTGTGTGTGAATCTTACTGTATTCAGCTTTCTGAAACAAGTTTAAAATCACTAATAACTGAACTCTGTGTGAATCTAACTGTATTCAGCTTTATTCAAGTTTAAAATCACTAATAACTGCACAGTATCTGTCCTATAAAGCAGGGTTAACCAAACTGAGGTTTGTGAGAAAACTGCAGGGGGTTGTTAGTTGATGAAAAACTAATAATTAAATCATAAAAATAATTAAATCATAAAAATATTTAAAAATAAATAAATAAATAAAAAACAAATCAAAATAAAACACAAAAGTATTAAATGCTTAATTTGTTCATCTGCATGTCATGTGACCATTAACTAGGGCTGGGTAATATGGCCAAAAATTATGACAATATTTTTTTTTTTTCATACCAGTCAGTATCGATAATTATCAGGATAGATGTCAAATTTAATTAGTTTCAAGTTTAAAGGCAGATTTTTGCTCCAATTTGAAAGTTGTAAAAACCAGACGTCGTCTTGTGGTTTTAAACTATTCTTTATGATCAGAACATGACAAACACTTTGTTTGTGTATTATATATACACTTTTACAGTTTTTTACTTAACAAAATAAATATTTTAATAAAAAAAAAATGTTCTTAGTTCAGCATGTTTTAATGAATAATACAGTTTCAAATCAAGAAACAGGTTTGTGTTCCCTGATAATATTTATAATTAGTTTTTCTTAATTTTTCTCCTTGAAACACACATTTGATAGTAGCTTGAGTTAGGAAGTAGATGCAGATTTATGTTCAGTATCAAAATCAGTAATATCTGTAAAAATAGCAATCTCATTTGGGGAAATTTAATTCTGACTGTTTGAGGTGCTTTTAACCTTTGGTCTTCCATATTAGCATACATTTAGATCATGATAATCAATTAAAACCACAATTATAGCACCTCAATACCATGGGAAAATGGAATATGGCTTCTAGGTATTTGAATAAGAAAACAGTGTAAATACATTTAAACGCTAAACGATAGCTTGATCACAAAATTACTGTCATTCTATTCCATTACTCCTGCTTCAATACATTTAATACATGTCTGCATTAATAACATAATACAATAATACAATAATACATTCGACACAAATATTCAGATTTCTGACACAATATCATGGTGCAGTTAGTGGTACTACAGAAATCTGGTAAATGATGGTGATTTGTAGATTAAAAAGTCTTCTCACTGTATCACAGTATTTCTGCTGTTCGTCAGCACTGTCTCATCTGACTGTAAACAGAGTTATTTGTGTTCCTCGCTGAATTCAAGAGCTTAACACTGATCTCAGAGCAGCGATGTTTGATCGAGATTCATCAGTGAGAAACGCATCTGGAAGCTCGCGCTGCTGTTTGAACTTTGACTCGAGCAGATAAACGGTCCAAGTGAAGCACTTTAAATGACTAGAGCTCTTTCGTTCTGCATTTGCCTCATAAACATTGTATCGAACATTTATCAAACTCTTATTATTGTTTATCGAGGAAATTTATATTATAATTTATATTTATATTATATTTATCATCCAGCCCTACCATTAACTGATATTAGAGAGCAGTGAACATGCAACTGTTGTTAAATTATTGAAATATTGGTTGCACTTTATTTTACAGTACGTGTACTAACATGTACTTATAGTGTACTTACAGTGTATTTATCTAAGAAAGTTCCGGTAATACAAGGTAACTACATGGGGTAGGGTTAGGTTTAGGGTAAGTATCTAGTTATTACACAGTTATTGTAATTACTATAATAAGTACATAGTATGAACATAAGGAACAGGACTGTAAAAAAAAAGTGCTACTGAAATATTAATAAAAAAAAATCTGGCATATTTCAAGTAAATATTTTACGTCAAAAGCGTTCAGCTAAAAATAAAATGAAATGAAAAAGGTTTGTAAATCACTGCTTTACAGAAAATGAATAAAGGCCCTTTCAAGAGCGATAACTTTAAAGACAACTGCACTACAAAGTTTTCATAGTTTTAATTCTAACAGACCAGCAGAGTTACACCACAAAATAACAATAAAAACAAAGAAATTACCGTAATTCCTCAAATAAAAACCGGTAGTCATTAAACGCCGGTCTCTTATAGTGGCCGGGGGCGTGGTCAACATGGCCAAATAACGAACGTACACGAGTCAAGAACCAGCTACATCGGTTTTCGGATCAACAGTACACTGAACCGAGAACTGTTTCTGTCGGACGCGTCTGATTCGAGAACCGAGGAGCTGATAATACTGCGCATGTGTGACTCAGTGTGAAGCAGACCGACACAGAGCGTCTGAACTGATCTGATTCTTTTGGTGATTGATTCTGAACTGATTCTGTGCTAATGTTATGATCTCTGTCCACTGGAACGCTATCGCTTTTAATTTAAAACAGGTTATTTAAAACAATTTCTTATCAAACTGATGGAATTAGAAATAAAGGCCTGCCTCTAATAAATGCCTGCTTCAAATAAAAGCCTCTTACCTTCTGCCCCGGCTTTTATTTGAGGAATTACGGTATATCATTGATTGATTTTGAGTAATAAAAACTCTGACAGCAAATCTGAATCCAACTTTAAAGAGCTTAAAGCATTTGAAGTGACAGATGACAAAACTGCAGTGTAGAAATATAAACTGTACTGAGCTACAAATATTGTTTTTAATAAGCATTAAACAGATGTGAATCTGCAGACTGACCTGATACAGTCAGTGTAAGAGCAGCACTGGTGTGTGATGTCTGTGAGTCTGATCTCTCTCCTCTACAGCTGTATTCACCGCTGTAAGACACATCAGCTGTGAAACTGATCTCTGCTGTTGTTGTTGTTGTTGTGTATGGATAGCGAGTGTCTCCATCTTTAAACCAGCTGTATCTCCACTGAATGTGTCCTCCTCTCTGTATGTCACATGTGAGAGTGACTGTCTCTCCTCTGAACACACGCTGATCTGGAGACACCTTCACTACAGCTTCTGGTCTCTCTGTATTAATACACAGATGAGGAAATATTGAAGAAATGTATCATGATCACTATTTTTAACAAATAAGAAAAATACTGCACTGTTAAGAAATTTTCTGTACTTTCTACAGTTATTACTGTAAATTCCCTTAAAAGCAAATAATCTTAATTCATTTTGAACCATGAAAAGACTCAAAAAAGCATCAAAATCTCTTAGCTTTTAGAAGCAATTAGCATTAGTTTGTTATAATTATTGTTAATAGAATTTAAGATTTAATATTTGTGTGTGTGTGTGTGTGTGTTTTAAAGGAATCTGCACAGAAGCATCAGAAACACACAAGCTTCTGCCAGTCACACTGAGACTGATCATTCATGACAAGAGAAGAACTTAACTATGATTTTAAGAGGTTTGTGTATTTTGTTTTCATATGTCAGTTTACTGTAAAACTGAAGCACAGTTATGGTTACAGTAATCTTAATTACAGTAACTTACTGGGAACAGTGTCAACCCTTGAATGTCTAACAGTGGGCATTCAATTTAAGATTTGCTTGTCATTGATATTAATTACTTCACAAATATGTGTAAATATTGGTATAACAAAACATTGATATTCATATCCAGTATGTTCTGTTGTAATCACAGATCACTCAATTGCAAACTTTACTACATTTACATAATTTAAGAGCAGGGCAGTGGCAAGGGGGGGTGGGAGTTGTTATAGTAACGAACACAACTGTAACACGCATCTGATCGATGGTGATGTCGCCCCGCCGGCACATGACCGACCTTCAACATTTAATTATGGTTGAAATAAGGTCAGTTGTTTTAACGTTGAAACAACGTTGAAAATGTTTAATGCTAAATGGTTGAAAAAGGTTAACAAACTTTTAAATAATTTATATTAAATTATTTAAGATCATTATTATTATTTCAACAGGTTTTTACAATATTTTAATCATGATACCTATTCTAAAATCTAAAGTTATATGTTAAATATTATCATCAACAACAATAAAACTAAATAGATGTCGCTGCTTTATCACACTGAAACAATTCTTATTGGTTATTTTACTTTATTGATTTGATCATGATTGGTTAATCTGGCTTTCATCCAGGAAACTGGACAATGAATCATATATAGTTACCAGAGTTTACAAATGGGCAATGTAACCTGCAGAAGATCCCGTGTGTGTATTTTTGTATTGCTTTATCACAGATGCTCAAGTCAGATGCTCATCTGATGTTGTGCTGCTGCTCGGCAAGGCAAGGCAAGTTTATTTATCCCTCTGGAGTCTAAGGGTATTTTGGGGGCCTGGAGAAGTATTATCATGCCCTGACATTTGTGCTTTTTTCAGTTTCTTATCAATATCTAAATTAATAAAAAAAATATTATGCGTGGTTAGTGAAAAACTAAAAATGTTAAAACACTTGAAAAAGGCCATAAAACACATAAAGAACAATGGTTCCTGGGATTTTTGAGAACTGGAGCTTGTAGCCTAGAATTTTTCTTTCTAAATGATGTGAAAATCATCTTGTTTACTCACTCACAGAAAACAATATATTGATTTAAATTTTCTAAGACACTTTTTGTTGGTAAAAGTGATATGCGAGTAGGCGTCAACTATCATGAATATCATTGTGATTTACACCTGAGAAGACAAAGACCTGCATAATGAGCTGCATAATGAGCTGCATAATGAGCTGCATAATGAGCTGCATAATGAGCTGCATAATGAGCCTTTCAGTCATCTGTGCCACTGAGAGGGAAGAGTTACAAGAAAGAATGTGAGGACAAAATAAATGTATATAATTTTATGTTTGTAGTTTATTAAGAATAAATTTAATTATCCCACAACATAATTTAATATCCACTTGGGGAGCAGTTAAACAGTTTATTAGAAACAATCAAAGCTGATTTTCAAACAAATTTTTTGGCATCATTACAATCCTCACACAATCCTTCAGAAATCCTTTTAACAATCTTATTTTATACAAAAAATTAATAAATACTGTATCACATTTCGTACACAATGGTAATTCAAAGTGCTTAACATAAAAAAGTAAAATATTCATGAAGAAATAATAAAACAAATAAAAACAAGCAATTTTAAAACTTTGGTTTTGGTCCAAGGTCATTTAGTGACTTATATACGAGTAAAAGCATTTAAAATCAATCCTAAATGTAACTGGGAGCCAGTGTAAGGACCTGAGGACTGGTGTGATATGCTCAGATGTTCTGGTTCTAGAAATCACTTAATTAAATATAAATTAATATTAATACATTTTAATTTAATCTTTGAGTAAGGTTTCTTTGTTTTTTACATATAAATACAGCACAGTTATGTAACTATTATTATAACACATTTTAATTTAAACTAAGTTTTTCATTTACCTGTATGTAAGCACAGTACAGTAAAGTGGCTGACAACAATAAATATTGTTATTAGGAATAAAACTGCATCATTTTTGAACTGTAGAGCTGTATCTGAATACTTAGGCTCACTACACCGCTGAAATTTAATGTTGGTCATTATGGTGGAACTTAAGAGAGACAAATATGTGTTTCTTACAAGTGTTTCTTGGTATAAAACGTTTGAGAACCACTGGTTTAAAGAAATGGTATAAAATGAAATCCTGCTTTTTAAGAACTTTTCAGTAAACCATTTCTTCTTCCCCCTTGTAGAGTCATTAAGGATCCAGCTTTTTCTTGAAACATTGGTAAGAAAGTGTTCATCTGCTACATTGCACTGTCACTTCTGCTAGAGATTCATTCACCTTTTATGATAGGTTTTGATTTTACTTAGTTAAATGAAAATTTACTTTATTTTTATTTTTACTTGTTTTCTAAATACACTGTAAAGCTAGTGCTCTAAAACAGTGTATTTAGGGGGCTCTGAAAACACTGCTTGTGTATAATTTGTTTTTGTAAACTTTCATCTGAATACATTAAATAAGTGTTTAATGAATAGTGTTGTGCAGTTTGTTATTGATTGTGTTATTTATTTTGCATTCAGTTTATATTTTATGAGGATTTATTTTCTATTTTTTTAAACAGGACAGTACAGAAAGCGGGAAGAGAGTGAAGGGGACGGGTCAGAAGGGACCTGGAGCTGGGACACTTCCAAGGATCACCTGAAGCACAACCACACTATATGCATGCTTAACAATGTAATACAACATTTATAATGTATGTAGCCTACATTACAAAGAATATTATTACAAATTCCTGTAAAGGGCGCCAAAAAGGTCTGATAACTGCTGTTGTAACACTTGCATGATGTTTAAATCCATGTTTAATATTGACCAAACGTTTAATAAAAGAATCCACTTAATATTTCATTTTTGGACACCTTTTTGCTATAGAAATGCCTCTATAATTTCTTCAACAAAAACATGTGGACATCACAACACTTACAAAGATTATTCCTTGGGTTAATTGCAGTAAAATTTTCATCTGTGTCAGTTATGAATGCTTGAGGCTACAAAAATCAATCATATAACTGTTTTAGTAAATCATAGCCATAGACTGTCTAGCAACAATTGTAATTTGTAAATAAGAAAATGTAATTATAATTTAGTTATTTACTTTTATATTTTATTAAAGGTCTATTTTGACCCCTATAGTAGTAGTTTTTTTTTACTTCCATAATAATTTGGGGAGGGGGCACAACAATACAGTTCTGCTTTGGGCACCCATTTGGCCCCAAGCCCGGCCCGAGGGGCGTAAAAAAGTCTCAAGACCAGCCTAAAAGTTAAACTTTTAAAACTTGTTGTCATCCTAACATCAAACAGCTTTACTCATTATACACAGAGTGCTATACTGTCTATCAGCTATGAATATTTTAGTCTTTCAAAGGACAAAATTGGTGGAAAAACAGTTATAAAAATGAGACCTAAACAACATAAAATGCAGTCTGGGATCGAGGCCCTCTAGAAGCACGAGGCCCTGTGCGGTCGCACACTTGGCACAGACCTTGCGACCGTACTGTTTAAGAGTGTAAACGTGCAATATAATGAGGTCATGTGACAGTTTGAGTCACTATTGTTGTAAGTGATTTGTTTCACATGAAAAATAATAAAATAATAGAGTTTATACTGAGCTGAATTTGGTAAACAGTAAGAGTTTTACATTTTGATCAAAACCTCAGTCTCTCAGTTGGACATGTGATCATATTAGAGAGAGTTTATGAGGAAGATGATATTAAACTCACCCGTCACAGAGAGAGAAACAGCAGAGCTTGATTGTGATGAGTTTGGTCTTTTATCTCTCTGTCCTCTACACGTGTACTGACCCTCATCAGATGTAGTTACTGCTGTGATAGTGAGTGTGTCTGTGTTTACAGTGTAACGATCAGACGACTGTAACTTTACACTGCCTTCATTCCACTCATATTTCCAGTCTCTGTAATATGTCCACTCATATCTCCGGTCTGTCAGGCCATTTCTCCGTCTCCAGTCACTGTAATACTCAATCTCACACTTCAGACTCACTCTCTCTCCAGTGAATACAGGACCGTCTGGAGTCACAGTCAGAGCAGATCTGGGTAAATCTGTGAAGAAAGACAAAAATATGAAGTGACTCAAACAGCTCTTTCAGGGAAAACATTTTGTAAATGTTTTATAAAACTACAATTCATTATTTTATGTCATATTTCATGTACTGTCATTAGTTTTCTCATTTCAGTTTTTTGAGGAGGCTCTGGTTAAATCTTGAAGGATCTCAGGAATCTCAATCCATCTTATTTTTCTTGTAAGAGCCATTTATGAGTTTAATGTGTCTGGTTTATGGTGTCAATCACTATTTTAATGTTTTGTTGCTTGATATTGTAAACCTGTGCCCTTCCATATTATTTTAATACATGATCTGAATCATGAAACACTGGTTTGTAGTGCACACAGTTTTACTGTCTCCTGCACTTTGTTATTCTTCTGGTTATTTCTCTACAGTGTCTAATGAACCAGACGTCTCACACATTCACAGAAAACCACTTCTGCGTCGAAAAATAAGGTTCATAACATCCTCAGTGTGTTTCTTCAGGAGAGCATCCATTATATATCGGTTAATATTTTCTTTGTTTTTTAATTAATGTTTAATTATAATCATTAATCATGTCATTGTTGCATTTAATCAAATAATCATTTAATATTTTTTATTATTGAGTATTTCTCTTATTTTTCTTACTCTTGCTGTGCTTTCAGATGTTGTTTAACATGATTGTTTGTTTCAAGTAAGAGAATGTGTCCATGTCAAGGTTTTTAACATCACATGTTGATTTTCTTTAATACAGTTCTAGCTTCACGGCTGAATGTGGTTTTGTGAACTGGTTTTGGGATCAGACAGGACAAGATGGATGTCTCAGGATCTGATAAAGTGACTGGATGGAGATCTGATCTAACAGTCACACGCTCAGACAAACATCTGAATGTAGAGTTAGATCAGGAATGGACTTGAATAAGATCCTCATACAGAGAGCAATAGAGACACAGAACACAAATATTCAGGATTCTGCTTAATAATACTGAATTATATTAAACTCTTATGATTTCACTCACTACATTCATTTAAAATGTTTTAATTACTGAATTAAATATATTTTATTTAAAGTTATTAAAATTAATAAACAAAGAAGCTTGAATGTGTGATCTTCTGGATTCATCATATTTGATGTGAGATTCATATTTCATGTTAAATTAAATCTGTCTAAACTTTCAATTTCATTGATCTACAGATGATATACTGTCACTTTCTACAATAATTATTGTTGTATTTGTGTATTATGATATATTGTGACACAACATATTGTTGTACTTCTAGAAGTCTCTCTGTGATGAAGCGGCTTGATATTCTTTGTGAGGATAAATCCAGAGAATACAATATAATGCACTGTAAAAGTCATAAGTCAGGAGAAATGAACACATTTGAGCTTCATTAAACTGTCTGTGAATGAATCTCAATCTCACTTCAGCTGCTTCAGTTTCTTTCTGCAGTGGAAACATCAGTTTAGTTGATACTGATTTAATTTGATTGGAAAGTAAAGAGAGAGACTGTCTCTCCTCTGAACACACACTGATCTGATCTCAGCTTCACTACAGCTTCTGATCTCCATCTATTAATACACTTATGAGGAAATATTGATAGAAACAGCATCACAGTATCATGATCACTGTTATGAACTCAAAATCATTATGAGGAAAATACTGCACTAAATTAAATATCTGGTTTGCTTGTAGCTGGTGTTGATTATTAAAATTGTTTCCTATTATTGGTAACACCTAAATGAAACACTGATTTATATATTCAGTCAACATTTATGTTCTTTAATTCACATATTACACGATTTCATAGTGTTCAACATTTAAAAAAATTAAGAGTATCATAAACTTTCGATATTGTCAAATAGGTTTATTTATGAGGACGATGATATTAAACTCACCCTTCACAGAGAGAGAAACAGCAGAGCTTGATTGTGATGAGACTGATCTTCCTTCTATGTGTCCTCTACACGTGTACTGACCCGCATCAGATGATTCAGTTCCTTCAATAGTGAGTGTGTTTTCTTTTACAATGTAACGCTGAGACACTTGAATGTTTGAGTTTTCTTTCCACCACTCATATTTCCAGTCTCTGTAATAAGGTGTTATCACACACGTCAGACTCACTCTCTCTCCAGTGAAGACAGGACTGTCTGGAGTCACAGTCAGAGTAGGTGTTGGTGAATCTGTGAAGAAAGACAAAAAAACATGAAGAGTCTGAAAAAGCAGTTCAGAGGAATGAATAACTTTGTATTTGTATGACACTATATAGTGTTTTTTCTTTTCTTTCATAGCTTGTGTGTTTTCCTGGTCGAGTCGGAGTGAAATGCTGTGCTGACAGAGACTCATGAACACTTACTCGTGCACAGAGACCAACGGTCAAGGTCCGGATATTCTTTATAAAATGTTACATTTCGATTTGTTTTTCCACCAAACCCCTGAACACGTGCTGTATCTGAATACAGTGGTGCAGAACGGGGATATTCAGTATATGCAGTGCATAGAGGCTGAAAATATTTAATAAAATGTTATAAATAATCTAAAGCTTTGCTGTTAAGAATAATGTAATGAAACATTTTTATTTAAATGTTTTTAGCATTTTTAATGAGTTCAAAATGTATAATAAACTGAGTACTCTACATATCAACCGTAGCTCAGCGCTCACACTTCGACACATTAAGCTCCGTTCACATTACAAGAGACACGCAACGACAGAGACATGTTCCCATTCACTTCAGTGAGGAGCCGGTGATTTCTGGCGACATGAGCGACAGCGACCGTTGGTGACCGGATGGGGCGTGTCCAGAGATGGGACACAGTGGAGAATCCTTCAACTTCAAATGAAGAACAACTTTCGGGAGCGACAGCCAATAGGAAAGAAGATGATAGAGCTCATGTGATCGCTCTCCTCTCAGCTCCGGCAGTGAAAATGTTTTATTATCAGCTGGAACAGGTTCATGTAGTAAGATTTTTGGGTATGTGAATGGACTCTAAATTAAATTTTAGAATTCATATTCAGAAATTGATAGAAAAATGCACAAAAGGAACAAAAGTCTTAAGATGTTTGTCAGGAGATGTCAGTCATTGAAAATAATTCACTGTGCTGTGATTAGGTCAAATATAGATTATGGTAGTGTAGTTTACAGTTCTGTGAACAAAACCTTCCTTCAAAAGATAGAAGTAATACAAAATCAAGCTTTGTGGATTGTGTAAAGGGACATCTGTAAAACCATCCAGTTAGACTACTTCTGAAAGATTGTTGGGAATATGAATACAAAGAAATAACAAGCTTTAGTTGGGTAGTAAGGAAACAGCTTGGAGATGAATGACCATGAAATCCCTGCCATGGTTGTTCCCTATGCCACTAATAGATTTACAAGTTCACAAAGTAATACAAAAACTGGAGATGAACATGCCAACTGAAGCAGTAGATTAACAATATATAATACTATAGTATTATTCGGTGTTATTTATAGATGGGTCTTATGAGGCCTATGAATAGAGAAGAAAACTCTCTGGGCGCAGTATGAGAGAGCAAAGTGATTAACGCTAATATCAGTTCATTTCTGAGTAGTATCTCTATTGCTCAAAAAATAAAGAAGTCACGATATGTTTCTGAATGAGCGTTTGATTTACATTTGACAGGAACTGAGATTATTAACAAGAATACAAACAAGCCACCTTTCGCCAAAAATAGCTTTTTTTAATTCAGAAAAAGACATTTGAGTGATTCAAGTAGATCAAGTAGAGTTGGCTCTTGCTAATTAGTACTGAATATAAAACAATGCTGAACTTTGACAAAGAAGTGTTTATTAAATGTTATATTATATACTATGACAGAGTGGAAATAGTGAATGAGACAATGACTGATCCTGACCTGTCATCTAGTACTTAATTTGAGAATATCATGACCTTCATTTCAATAGTATTTGTATTTCTACAATCTTCCACTTAAGCATGGCACATATTCCATGAGTTATCTCAATAAGTAAAAAATAATAAGAAAAAAACAATGCAGATTAAATTACCTAACTAAAAAGTGAGCAATATTACATGTGTTTGAAGTAAATTACTGTTAAAAAGGTGTTCTACTGTCTGGGGTCAGCCATCAGGAGTTAAAGGCGATGTTATACAACACACTTTTCTGTTTTTTCTTTTCAGCCCTGATGAGTTTGTATCCGTCCATACACAAGCTAGTTAATGGGCTTCTGGTCGTTGATTTACAGAAGGTTTTCTGTGGAGTTTGTGTCAGGGCTAGAATACAGGGATCTTGTTTACCCCTCAGTAAATGTGCAGCTGTGTCCTGTCTGAATATAGTGTGACTCGTGCTGTATGAGAACACTTCTGATTGAAGTGGGTTACACCATTAAAGAATAATCTTAATTATACTACAGGCCGTTGAATGCTTGAATCTGATTGGCTGATGAACGTTCTGAGGAGTGCTATTATTTTCTGGGAAAAGCACAGCGAACGTAGTTCCAGGCAGCTCTCTTGACCGCATTACAGCTCCAGATCACTTATAATAACGGTCATGCAGTTTGCAAATAAAGGTGTTGTCAGCGCTGCCCTGATGATTTTATCAGTTAGCCTATACAGTGTAGCAACACAAAGGCTACACATGACATGTCCTACTAGACGAGGAGACAGGGCTGTTTAGAGATGCAAAGAGGTAGCCTAATTCACACAAGCTCTCTCTCTCTCTCTCTTAATAACTGCATTATAATGATATCAATGGCTCAAGCCTCCATTCCCAGCTTCAAAATGATGTTTTGGAACTAGCAAAAGTTGCGCTGGATGAGATGTGGAAGAAATAATCCTAATTTAAGTAAAAAACGGACGAATCCCTTTAAATACATAATCTGATCGATGTCTAGAGGTGTGATAACTGTAGTATAAATGTAATAATTGACTCCGGGCGGTTGAATTATTGGAAAAATAATAATTCAACAGCCTTACACATAGATTAAATTGAGGTTTATCCACTGATCTATATATGACTGGATCGCTCATCGCGTTCAACAGACAGTGAAGACACCAGAAGTGTTCGATCCGCCATCTTACTAATCCCTACCAGCAGAGAGCACCATTGAGTCACATTCAAACCGCTGTCCTAAAATAACTCGATTTGAAGCAAATCAGTCAAATGGGATTGGTTTTTATGTGTATATAAATTAATGTTTACCTCAGATGTTATCTGCAGTGTTTACAGTCTTTAGGGCAGTATAAGCGATATATTCAAATCGTTTAGGTGTGTGTGTGTCTGCTGCGCACTGTCGACAGGTAACACAACACAAAATATAGCTCATTTCTTTATGAACATAATTATTCAGGGATTATTAAACATGAACGTATTAGTATCAGAAATGGATTTTAATATATTACAATGAATAATACAATAATGTTGTTAATATTGCTCTATAAATGAAAAGCTTAACTTACTATCTTGGAAATCAGAATCAAAATCAGAATCAGAATGAGCTTTATTGCCAGGTATGTTCACACATACGAGGAATTTGTTTTCGTGACAGAGCTCCGCAGTGCAACATAACAGCGACAGAACAAAAAACACAATAAGGAATAAAAAATACAAAAAAAATACAAATAGGTGGGTAAGGATTGACAATATACAAATTGACAATGTATGGCAGGTATATTAAAAAGAGCATTTATGTATGTACATGTATATTATGTGGAAAAATTGTAACTGTACGCTAAGTATGTGTGTTTGGATAAATAAGTGTATGTGTATATAAATATAAATATAAGTAGTGTAGTGTGTTCCATGTATGTACATGTATATTATGTGCAAAAGATTTAAGTGTACGCTAAGTATGTGTGTTGGATAAAAAGTGTAGTGTATATAAATATAAATAGTGTAGTGTGTCCCACAGTTATTATCAGCTGTTCATAAGATGGATTGCCTGAGGGAAGAAACTGTTCCTGTGTCTGGTCGTTCTGGTGCTCAGTACTCTGTAGCGTCGACCAGATGGCAACAGTTCAAAGAGGGAGTGTGCTGGATGTGAGGAGTCCAGAGTGATTTTAACAGCCCTTTTGCTCACTCTGGATAAGTACAGTTCTTGAATAGATGGGAGGGTTGTACCGATAATTCGCTCAGCAGTCCGGACTACCCTCTGTAGTCTTCTGAGGTCCGATTTAGAAGCTGAGCTGAACCAGACAGTTACTGAAGTGCAGAGGATGGATTCGATGATGGTGGAGTAGAACTCCGAAATAAAGATGTCTTTAAATCCGTACTGTATATAGTCAGTTATTTCTCTGAATAAATTCAGTTTTCAGGATGAGCACGTTGTCATTTGTTATATACGTTGAGGTCATGTCTGTCTGATGTTTATCATGTTCATGATATTCACTACTGTAATTAACGTAGCTTTTTAATGAGTAGGGGAAATTCCCGACATTTAAAAAAATAACCGTTTACATGCCTAGGGTGTTTGCATTGTAATAATGTACAGAAATACTTCAGATTTATAAACGCTGACTTGTTATGTGATGTTTCCTCATTAAAATCATACAATTTCCTATTAATTCAATAGAATGTTTATGCACACTAGGGATTTCCAATATGGCGTCGGTTTCACTTTAATGACGTCATGTTTTATATTATTATTTTTTTATCAGCCTTTACTCCAGTCTCCAGTGTCACATAATCCTTCAGAAACATTTCAATATGTTGATTTACTATCAGTGATGTTCTTTTAAGCTTTCTATTCATCAAATAATCCTAAATAAACTGGTAATAATAAATCAATATATTAGAATGGTTTCTGAAGGATCATATGTCTCTGAAAACTGGAATAAAAGCTGATGAAAATTCTGATTTGCATCACTGAATTAAATTATATTTTAAAGTATATTAATTATGTATAATATATGTATATACATCTGCCACGGAAAAGAGTGAAAACTCCTCACACGATGGCTAAGTTACCGAACATCTGAACATAACGAACCAAATGCACATTGACGGATCTTCTTCTGTCTGTTCTACAAAATGTAAATAATTGTATATTTCTGCAAGCGTAAATATTGTGGAAATAAGTATATAATTAAATATATTAATTGTGTCTATGCAAATGCATTCCTCCTGGAACAGAGCTAACGCGAGTTTGGATGGTATTTATTTCTGTGACAGTTTATTTAATGTAAAAAATATAAATAAATTGTATTTAATGTACAAGTTATATGTAAAACAACCTACTGTAATAGTTACATGTAAAGGCCTACTGTAATCGAATGTAGCCTAAGTTATTCCTGTCAAACTGTAGACAGCACACGCAGTGTTCATCTAATAAAGATCTTCATCGCTAGCAAACAATAGCCTTTGCAGATTTGCTTTCAATTCAGTGCAGATCCAAAACCACGTCTTTAACCTCTTGATGTTCTTAAACTTTCTGTTACAACTCGACGACTCAGCGCGCGCTGCAGGAAACTGAACGAATCATTTAAACTGATTCACGAATCAATTCACTGGTTTATCAAGCCTTTGAACGGAATTGACTCAAAATAATGAATCATTTGCGAATGAGCATAACTCATTGTCCAGAGAAAAGTGCACGCTGCATTTGGAATAAACTGAAGCATTTATAACATTTATTGCATAAAGATAAAGTAAAGAGAGCAGCGTAGCTCACAGTAACGAAGTAAAAGTACAGATTTTTCACAAAAAAATTACTTAAGAGTAAAAGTATCCATCTTTAAATATACTCAGAAAGTAGTTACCCAAAAAATACTCAAGTAAATGTAACAAAGTAAATGTAACTCGTAACTACCCACCACTGCTTATTAATAACTGAACTGTGCATTAATGTAACTTTTTATTTATTATTGATAACTGCACAGTATCTGTCTTATAAAGAAGAGTTTCCCAAACGAAAAGCTAATAATTAAATCAGAAAAAAATCATTAAAATAAAAATTTTAAAAGATCAAAGTAAAAGAGTAAAAATAAATAATTAAAAATATTAAATATTTAATTTGTTTATTTGTATGTCATTGTTATGTTCTGTTATTTTAATTTTAATGGGCTTTTAATTTGTTTCTCTCAGTTCCTGTTTACTTTGTTTTGTTTTCCTTTTTTTTTTATCTTCTTGGTTGTGTCTTTATGTAAAAAAAAATACTTTACTTTTAGTTATCTTTGTCTGTCTTGAAACGTGACAGTCATGGGATCATTAACAGATATTAGAAAGCCTTGAACATGCAAGAGTTTTGTTAAAATATTGAAATGTTAATATGCAATCTCAGGTTATTTCAAGTAAATATTCAGTTCAGCTGACACACATACACACACACACAGAATAATTTTAAGACTAATATAAACAGCTCTGGTACAGCAGGTCACAAAGTTAGTTTGTCCTCTTCATCATCTGTAACTCATCTCACTCTAAATCCTCACACGCCCTCTAGTGTCTGGAGTAAACACTACAACTCAATATAACGGCTCCAACAATCACTAATGGATTAAAATCATGAAACTTCTAGAAGAGTTTTTGTTTGTTTGTTTGTTGTACAACAGCGGTTTACTGTTAAAATTAAAACATGGAAGAAAAATTCTGTTATTCCCTAAAAATACAGCTTTAATGATAATTGTATTATTGTTGTTGTTGTTGTTGTTGTAACATTTATATGACCATTGTACTGTACAATAAATGATACATTTCTGTCACAATCTCTTAAAGTTATACCGAGTTTTTTTTTTTTCTTTTCATTATTATTTTTATGAATTGCCTTTAAGACCTTTAAATTAATTCACAGAGGATTCAAACTTACACACATATTTAAATAGTCTCTTTGCAGTTTAGTGTTCACAGACGTTACTGATTTAAGTGTACTGACGTACATGATATTCATTCAAACATAATATTCATCCTGATAGTCATCCAAAATTAAACAAATTCGGTGACTTTCCTCGTTCTACAGTAAATTCCCTTGTAATGACTGGATTCCTCTCGTGGAAATAACAGAGCTGTAGTTTACATAATCTAAGCATGAAATTAAAATTGTATTTTGTAAATGTGTGTTGTTGATCTCATTGTGAACGATTCATCCATTCCTATGTGTGTTTGTATTTAATGTCACCTAGTGATGTTTAATCAGAATCTCATCAGTGAATCTTCCAGTGAAGTGACAGACTTCTCTCTGGTGAAGTTTGCTGGTCACTTAAATCCACCTTCAGTGTTTGTTAGAGACAAATGATGAACAGAACCAAATCCTCACCCCGTCCTCTTTTCTTGATAATTGGTTTAACTCTAAAGAAACAGTTCTGTTTCTACTTTACTTCTGTTTCATTGTGACTTTATTAAAGGCAGCTGTCACTCTCATTAATGACTGTCCTGTGTGCAAATGTTACTGTATTCACTTCTTTAAAACAATTATCAAAATCACTGATATCTGTACTGTATCTGTCTTGTAAAGAAACATATTTGGCCGTTCTGGATTTGAACAAATAATGGTTAGAAATTAAGTCCTTCAGTCATTCTATAAGAACAGATGTGGCTGATACAGAAGAGTATAAGAAAAGTGTTGATCCACAAATATAGATTTAAAGATCATTAAACAGAATCTGCAGACTGACCTGATACAGTCAGTGTAAGAGCAGCACTGATGTGTGATGTCTGTGAGTCTGATCTCTCTCCTCTACATCTGTATTCACCGCTGTCAGACACATCAGCTGTGAAACTGAACTCTGCTGTTGTTGTTGTTGTGTATGGATAGCGAGTGTCTCCATCTTTAAACCAGCTGTATGTCCACTGAATGACTCCTCCTCTCTGTATGTCACATGTGAGAGTGACTGTCTCTCCTCTGAACACACGCTGATCTGGAGACACCTTCACTACAGCTTCTGGTCTCTCTGTATTAATACACAGATGAGGAAATATTGAAGAAATGTATCTTGATCAGTGTTATTAACCTATAAGAAAATGACTGCACTGTTAAAACATTTTCTGTCATTTCTACAGTTATTGTACTTGTCTTACAGTGTGTCTGAACAGCACAGAAACAGAACAAGTGCTTGAAGTAATAGAAATATATGGGGCATCAGTTTACTGTCCAGCATCTATTAAAGTTATTATCACTGAATATAATGGGTTCAGTATTGTCTTTTGTCACGTTGCACAGTGGATTTTGTCTGGGAATTAAACTCATGAGTGAAAGAGATCTGGAGAACATCTGCGCTGTGAGTCGATGATCCTCACGAGAGAATAAGAAACACCAGAAAGCAGGTGAACATATGATTGTAGATCTGTGTGTGTTTTTGTCAGGTTTTTGAACACCAGTTTAACATTTACTCTAAACACGGCGGTAATATAAACTTTGTTGTTTTAATTAACAAAATAATTTGTCAGCTTATTGAATTATCAAATTAAAATGATTTTTAACAAGCAACGCTTATTTTATATTTATTTGTGTTTAGGTGTTAATGAACGTTGGCCAGTAGCTTATTGAGAAAATTAAATAATTTGTTATAGGTTTAACAAAAGTTTTCTGGCCACCTTTCTACTTTTAGCCTTATTTTGTTATAGTTTTTATTTATTTATGGCATTTAATATTTACTGCATTTTGTGTGTGTTTTAAAGGCAACTGCACTGAAGCATCAGAAACACATGAGCTTCTGTCAGTCACACTGAGACTGATCATTCATGACAAGAGAAGAACTTCACTATGATTTTGAGAGGTTTGTGTATTTTATATTGTCTTCATGTCAGTTTACTGTAAATCTTAATTACAGTAACTTACTGTCAACAGTGTCAACCCCTTGAAATGTCTTACAGTGTGTATTAAATTTAAGATTTGCTTTGCTTGTCGTTGATATTAATTACATCAACAAAAAAAAAAAATGTAAATATTGGTATAACAAAACATTGATATTCATATCCAGTATGTTCTGTTGTATTCACAGATCATACAATTGCAGACTGTACAACATTTGCATAATTTAAGAGTGTAAAAAGTGCAATATAAAGAGGTCATGTGACAGTTTGAGTCACTATTGTTGGATGATGTGATTAGTTTCACAAGAAGAAAAAGACAGAATAGAGTTTATACTGAGCTGAATTTGGTAAACAGTAAGAGTTTTCCATTTTGATCAAAACCACAGTCTCTCAGTTGGACATGTGATCATATTAGAGAGAGTTTATGAGGAAAATGATATTAAACTCACCCGTCACAGAGAGAGAAACAGCAGAGCTTGATTGTGATGAGTTTGGTCTTTTATCTCTCTGTCCTCTACACGTGTACTGACCCTCATCAGATGTAGTTACTGCTGTGATAGTGAGTGTGTCTGTGTTTACAGTGAGACGCTCAGACGACTGTAACTTTACACTGCCTTTATTCCACTCATATCTCCAGTCACTGTGATCAGACTCAATCACACACTTCAGACTCACTCTCTCTCCAGTGAATACAGGACTCTCTGGAGTCACAGTCAGAGTAGATGTTGGTGAATCTGTGAAGAAAGACAAAAACATGAAGTGACTCAAACAGCTCTTTCAGGGAAAAGTACTTTGTAAATGAGTTATAAAACTACAATTTATTATTGTATGTCATATTTCATAACAATGGTTCTGTATTATTGTACTGTCATCAGTTTTCTTATTTCAGTTTTTGTTGAGGAGGCTCTGAGGAGTCGTGAAGGATCTCAGGAATCTCATCATTTTTTTCTGCAGCTATTTGTAAGTTTAATGTGTCTGGCTCACAATGACATCTAACTGTGGTGTTAGATCAGGAATGGACTTGAATAAGACCCTCATACAGATAGCAATAGAGACTCCAGAACAGAAATATTCATGAATCTGCTTAAAAATACAGAATTATATTAGACCCTTATGATTTCACTCTGTCTCTCACTACATGCATTTAAAATGTTTTAATTACTGAATATTATGAAGAAATGTATTAATCATGTATTACAATTGATAAAGAAATAAACTTGAATGTTTGATCTCCTGGATTCATCGTATTTGATGTGCAATTACCATATTTCATGCAAAATTAAATCTGTCTATATAAACTCTGGAGTTTGACACCCCTGCTCTAAACTTTCATTTTGGTTGAACTATAGTATGTATATTGTAACATACTACAGTATATGTATAAATATATAGTATATATGTAACATAGATATATGTATAAATGTAACATACTCTCACATTTTTGTATTGCGATATGATACACCATGTTGTTCCCCCAGAAAGTATTAAAGATGGATATGTTCATATCACTGTTAAGTCTTTAATATCACAATTTACATGAGATTAAATGAAAACCTTCACAAAAAAAAAGAAAGAAAGAAAAGCAACACACTCAAGATGTGAGTCTGTGAACGAGTCTCAATATGACTGTAAGGGTTATTGCTCTGATCAAATGTAGTTTTCAGCGTTCTGTTCCTGTTTCCTGTTTTCATGGGTACTTGAGTTATAGTTTGGTTGTTAATTAGTCCCAAACATCTGTTTCTGTTCTTCATGATTAGACTCTTTCTAGTATTTAACCACTTAGTTTTCCCCAGTTCTCTGTCTGTTCTTGTCTTAGTTGTGTTTGTATATTCTTACTCCTAAGTTTTCCTCTTCATGTTGGATTTACTTATTAAAAGACTGTTTCTTGGACTTTATATGATCATGTTCTTTATCACAATCACCCACACATGACACACGTCACATTTAGTTGTTTCTTTTCTTCCAGCAGGTTCACTGTCAGTGTGGATGTGAGTCCTGAGTTCTAAGTCACTTCAGTTGTATGCAGTTGTGACCAGGGATGGGTATCATTTACATTTTATTGATCATGATTATTACCCTATTTGGTGCAAAAAGATATGAAGTGAAAAATTGAAAAGAGCTGGGCCATGTGTGGCAATGACGGCATGGCTGGGATCCGGCAAACAACATGAGGGCCGATTGTTGATGGGAGGAGTGTGGCCCAGATCAGGCTAAGATCTGGCAGCATATTATGTGACCCACGATAAAACAAGATAAATACAAAATTGCATGATAATGGTTAAATGATCACATACATTTTAATGAAGTGTAGTATTGTTAAAATGTAGTCTTTGAAATGGCAAGTCAAAACAGAATGAAACATTATCATTAAAAAATTAAGCAAATCAGTAAATCAGTCAACTGCATTAAACTGCACTTAATTATAATTTTCTTAAATTTTTATTAGTATTCTTGGTACAAACAATTTTAGAATCCTAGAAGAGAAAGAGAGAGAAAGAGAAAGAGAGATAGAATTTAACCATTATCATGTAATATTTATTTGGTTTTCCATGGGGCACATCATTTTTATTAGTATGCTGTCATGAACAAGCATTAAATAAAATGATCATGAAATGTTTAATTTTTATTTAAATCCTGTATCCATGTGATACTTGGTGTGAGGAACAGATCCAAATTCAAACCGCATTCATTGGCGATATGTATCTGTTACGATCGGGACACAGGAGACGAGAGATCCAAAAGCAGTGTGAGTTTATTAGGGTAATCCAAAATCAAAAATCCAAAAACAAGCAGGGGTCATAACTAAACATCAGTCCAAAACAAACAAGCAGGAACCAAGAAACTAGACCACAAGGAACGCGAGGAAACTGGGTGACAGAAAGGACTCCATGAAACAAACAGAAACAGACCGGTTTAAATAGACAGGGTAATGACTATGAAGTGAAGACACCTGAGTGCAATTAACAGGTGTGCAATTACTGTGATGAAGGGACAAGGCCTTGTGGGAATTGTAGTGCCCGCGGTGAGGTGCCTATGGGGAAGTGAGACCACTAGTGGACACCCAGGGAAACACAGACCAGACACCGTGACACTATCTCCTTCCTCTGTAGCTATAGTAATTATTTAAAAATGTGCCGTTGAGAAGTTTTACAACAAGTTTTACGGCAGCGATATCTGTTACTTTTCTCTTATAGACTGTATATACACTAACTCTTTATTGGTTGATTTGTTCTTTATAAAAATAAAATTTTCAATGCAGTACGTTTTTTATTGCACAGTTACATGATTTGTGGGTTTTAAGTCAGATTTTCTATTCGGTTTAATGTGGTTTATTGGCATTTGTGTGTACATTACCAAAGCATGTCATAAAAAGAATAATGGATTCTGTATTCCCCGACTGCAACATAGTGTTGGCCCAGATCTTGCATGCGTGAAATCCATGTGGGCCGGATCTGGGCTATATAAGGCTCAGGTGTGGCTCAGATTTGGGGATTCTGGTTTAATTAACCCTGAGAATTGGTACCGATAATAAAACCTGACTTGGCCCAGTTCAGGGACAGTTAAGGGTGATTAACTGGTTGAGACTTGGGCTGGAGTCTTTAATCCAGTTCTGGGCCACTTCAGGGCCGTCATTCTTTGTGGCACTTGGGCCGAGGGAAAAGTGATTGTGTGGCCAAGATCTGGGACAGTGTTAACCTAACTGAGACTTGTTATAGCACTTATATTTCATTGATCTTTTTGTTGTTTTTGATTGCTTCCACTGTCCTCATCTGTAAGTTGCTTTGGATAAAAGCGTCTGCTAAATGAATAAATGTAAATGTAAATAAACATGTAAACATGGACATATAGACAAATATAAAAAATGTGTTTTACAGTGAAGACAGTAGACAGGCGAAAATTTTACTATGAGAAAAAAAATCATTCTTGTAGCAATGGTAGCTACAAATGAACCATGACTTTGATACTTCAAATCCTTTCAAATAATAATTTACGAAGTTATTCAGATAATATTTTTGTGGAAAAAAATGCCATAAAATGCATTATAAAAAACAAGGAGGCAATAATGATTGGTTAATTAGTAATGATTGAATAACACTGTTAAAATACATGTAGGCCTAATACAAAATAAACAATTTATGTACATTACATACTGTAGGCTATTATTACAATTGCCTGCAAAGGGCACCAAAGGCCTGATAATTGATGTTGAAACACTTACAGGACGACCAAATCCTTATTTAATATTGACCAAACATTTCATTAAAATATCCACTTAATCTTTCATCTTTGGCCATCTTTTTGCGATAGAAATGCTAGGCCTCTATAATTTCTTTAACAAATACATGTGGACATCACAACCCTTACAAAACTAATCCTTGGTTTATTGAAGTAAAATTTTCTTTTGTGTCATTTCTGAATGCTTCAGAGACTATAAAATCAGTCAGACGACTATTAATAAAACCATAGCCATAGGCCACTGTCTAGCTACAATTGTAATTTGTAAATAATAAAATGATTTATAATTTAGTTATTTACTTTTATATCTGCTGATTGGTTTCATCACTCTGGCTCTTCTCCACCAATAAGCTGGTGTGTGGTGGGCGTTCTGGTGCAATATGGCTGCCGTTGCAATATTCAGGTGGATGCTGCACACTGGTGGTGGATGAGGAGATACCCCCTGACAATGTGAAGTTCTTTGAGTGCTTAGAAAAAATGCTATATAATTGTAAGGAATTATTATTATTTAATCATTTTATGAAGTTCTATTTTGACCCCTATAGTGGGTGTTAGTTGTTGCTGTTGTTGTTGTTGTTTTAACTTCCATAATAATTTGGGGAGGGGGCACAACAATACAATTCTGCTTAGGGCACCCATTTGGCCAGCAGCAGCCCTGATGACCAGTGTTGGGCAGTAACGCATTATTAGTAACGCGTAACTGTAACGCAGTTACTTTTGACAATAACTAATACTGTAACGCATTACTTGTTAAATAAATTAACTCTGTTACCATTCCCACATGGTGAATTGTCCGTTACTTTTTTTAATTAATTAATTTTGGCTGAAGTGTAGCCTACAGCCTAACCTGTTTACAGCAGCGACGCATTGTAGGATTGGTGGATGCCAAGCACTGCAAACACGAAAACGCACTGTGGGCGTGTTTCCGTTTATTCAAGTATGTGCGGCAGTCATGGCGAGTCAAGGCGAGAGCAACACAAGTTTCTTAAATTGGACATATGCTCATTATTTTACTTTAGTTGAACATAAAGACAAAAACCTTTTAGTCAAATGTGAGCTGTGTCTTTCTGGTTCGAATGTACGGAGCACCACAAGTCACCTGTAGGAGAAAAAAATCATTCCGTGGCTAGGGCTGGATATTGTTCAAAATATTTCGATCCGGTGTTAATTTCGATACCTCAGTTTCGATACCTGTTCCTAACGATACTTTTTTTCGATACCATATGTTTTAAAATCCATTTCAACATCAACACAAATACATTAAACACAAAACTTTTATTTTTCACCTTAATTAAAACAAATTCTGGTAATACTTTACACTCAGGATAACATTAGTAATACAACTGGTTGTGCTTTTTGGATAGGGGTGTGCCAGCAGACACTCAGGATTGGTATCAATCCTAACTTGGCCAAAATTAACAAAAAAAGAGAAACCTTTTTGCCACAACATGAACATAATATAAATAAATAAATAAACAAATGATATTGTGTACAGGCTAATATTGAACCACCTAAAATGCAAAGGAATGTAAAAAAAAACCTTTTTAGTGCAAAATCCAAATGCATTTGTTGGTTAAAGAACATTTCATAACTTCTCAGACAACTGTTCATTTGTTGCTACTGTGGGTTAATTATAAACGCTATTGTTAACTCATATTTACCATAGTAAAAACATGGTACATTTTCTTTAGTTTATAATTAATCCACAGTAGCCACAAATGTACAGTTGTCTGAGAAACATCTTTAACATCATGAACCATAAAATGTCATCGTTCTGCTATGGTTTATTTATATAAAAGGTAAACACAGGTCACAAGTTAACACGGTCATATTTCCTTGATTCAGCAGCTGCGCGATGTGACACCGAGAGTCCTGTCTTGAATCCAGAGACCTGGAGCTGATTCGGTTTAGAACGGTAGCTTGGTGGTTCGTGACTGTTGTCTCGCAGCGCGCCTCTTTTAGTGCATGTTCGAAACCCGCGCCAACACAGACGTATTTTATTTTTATTTTTTTGGTTATCCTACTTACTTCAGCCGCGAAACGGGCGATAATACTAATAACTTGTAAGCTTTACAAGATATCTGCGTTTATTAGACACTTAATATCACATCATTTTTTTGCTTTCAGAATCGCCGAATCTGCTGCCATCGTTCCAGCACAACTGTAGCAGAGACCTAAACCAGGAAGTTGGTCACCAGATAACACGGTAACCAGTTAAACCGTAACACTGGCTTTGGTTGCAATGCTCTTTAGACCTCTTTGACATTGTAAAACGGAAACGTTTTGAGAAAAAACAACTACACTTGTGTTGTGTGACTGCGAGTATCTTCAGAAATCCTCCGCGTCACATGGTGGTGGACAGCCAATCACAGCGAATTTAGGTCCTTACATGCACGTATGCTACAAGTTCACACAGACACAGCTGCTTAGCAAAAAAAAAAAAAAAAAAACGCTGCTTGGCTTTTGGAACCGAAATTTGGCACCGAAAGATAAATAATTTTTCGATACTCATAGTATCGAAGTTTTTCGTTCGATACCATAAAGGCATCGAAGTTAGGTACCCAGCCCTATCCGTGGAAACGGTTTTGCAATCCGTCCTGTCAGTTCATAAACCGTACTCACAAATTCATAAAATTCATTCACGGATTAACAAACCGTGCGCTCAGATTTTGTAACCCTTACCCTCGGTTTTAGAATCTGTACCCACAAATTCATTATCCGTGCGCACGCTTTCGCAATCAGTTTCCTCGGATTTGTAAACTGTACTCACGGATTCATGCAGCAAGCTCCTACATGTTAACATACAGTTTTAATTAATATTATTATGTGGAATAGGTTTACAGCAAAGTGTCTTACGTGATTCTCTATCAAGTGTAGTACGAGGTGAAATACAACGATTTAATAAGAAAGATGTGCATCAAAATCTTGTTTAATTTGTGATAATCTTAGCACTTGATTATTATTATAGAATAAACCTGGCATTGTGACTGACTCTGGAGTAACTTGTTCCTCTTTTGTAAGTTGTTTTGGATAAAAGTTTCTTATGCATAAACTGTATAATAATTATTTTTATTATTATTATTATTATTTTAATTTATAGGCTTAATCAATGAGTGCACTTAAGACAGTGAAAATGTTGTCATAAAATAATTCATGAATGCCTTAAATAACCTTTCACAAATTTGGAAATGACTGCGGTGTCTTATCCTTTTGGTGATTAATGTAAAATAAACGCTAAAAAAGCTGATCATGGTCTCATATGATACTATGAAAAAATAATGTTTAATAAACAGAAATTAATCTGCCGGTGGGGGCAGAGCCACAAAACCGTGAGTTTACAAATCCGAGGGATGGGATTGCGAAAGCGTGCACATGGAAAATAAATTCGTGGGTACAGATTCAATACTCTGAGCGTACAGATTGAAAATTTTTTTAACCAAGCACGGTTTATAAACCGAAGGGACGGATTGCAATACCGTTGCCACGGATTGTATGTTTTTCTCCTACAGGTGAAACATTGTTGAAAACATGTAGCCTGTCTCTACTGTGGAGTCACCGGCTTTTCAGGCAGCTCGTTAGCATGATATCATAGATTTAATTTTTAAACAGCATTTCTTATGATTTCTTTTTATTGCATATAATTTATGGTTGTCGATAATAAAAAAAAATTGGTGCCGAGTTTCTCGAAATTGATTCTGAATAATTCAGATTGCTTTCATTTATTTATTTCAAAATGTTTTGTGTTGTACATTGTTGATAGTTTTCATACTTAAGCTATGAAAGGAAAATTTTTAAGGGCTCAACACAACAGCTTTTATGATGCAGAAGCAACTTTAGTTTTTGATTCTGAATATATTATTCAGGTGTTTTGTTATTTATTTCAGAAATCCTTGTGATATAAAATGTTTGTCGTGGTCTGACGTAATCAAAATAGAGTTTAAAAATTACTTTCTGTTTAAGTCAGTAATGTGTTTGTATAGACCATAATGCATAAAAGGGCATTAATTGGAACATTAAAGAACGTTCTTTAAAAAAGTAACTAAAAAGTTACTTTTAACAGTAATGCATTACTTTTTGGTGTAAGTAATCAACAAAGTAATTGAGTTACTTTTTGAATGAAGTAACTATTTCTTAGTAACTGGCACAACACTGCTGATGACATTGTTATTTACTTGGCAGTCTATGGGACAGCCACAAGCCTCCCTGTTTTTATCCAAAATATCTTAAATTGTGTTCTCAGAAGAACTAAGCTTTTACGGGTTTAGTGATTAATGACAAAATTAAAATGTTCTTGTGTGGAGTATCCCTTGAAGTACTCTTAAAATCTCTATGACTCTATATCATTTTTGCTCAAGTTGTTTTGGAATTGATGACTTGTAACTTGTAATAGAGTCATTTTCACTGTAAGATATCTGAACTTTCACTGAAGTATGGTTTCATGTACTCTTTACATCTCCGCTCAACAGTACATTGAAAGGTTTCAGAATAAGTTTCACCTTCAGCGATTCCAGAAACGAGTGTTTTACCTTGAGTGAGTCCAGAGTAGATGAGGGACATCAGCACTAAAAGCAGGAGAAAAACAGATATACATTACCATTGATTAAACACAATGCAGATCACACACTGAAACATGTCTAGAGTTTATTCTACAACCCGAATTCCGGAAAAGTTGGGACGTTTTTTAAATTTTAATAAAATGAAATTTAAAGGAATTTCAAATCACATGAGCCAATATTTTATTCACAATAGAACATAGATAACGTAGCAAATGTTTAAACTGAGAAATTTTACACTTTTATCCACTTAATTAGCTCATTTAAAATTTAATGCCTGCTACAGGTCTCAAAAAAGTTGGCACGGGGGCAACAAATGGCTAAAAAAGCAAGCAGTTTTGAAAAGATTCAGCTGGGAGAACATCTAGTTAATTGATATCAGGTCTGTAACATGATTAGCTATAAAAGCTTTGTCTTAGAGAAGCAGAGTCTCTCAGAAGTAAAGATGGGCAGAGGCTCTCCAATCTGTGAAAGACTGCGTAAAAAAATTGTGGAAAACTTTAAAAACAATGTTCCTCAACGTCAAATTGCAAAGGCTTTGCAAATCTCATCATCTACAGTGCATAACATCATCAAAAGATTCAGAGAAACTGGAGAAATCTCTGTGCGTAAGGGGACAAGGCCGGAGACCTTTATTGGATGCCCATGGTCTTCGGGCTCTCAGACGACACTGCATCACTCATCGGCATGATTGTGTCAATGACATTACTAAATGGGCCCAGGAATACTTTCAGAAACCACTGTCGGTAAACACAATCCGCCGTGCCATCAGCAGATGCCAACTAAAGCTCTATCATGCAAAAAGGAAGCCATATGTGAACATGGTCCAGAAGCGCCGTCGTGTCCTGTGGGCCAAGGCTCATTTAAAATGGACTATTTCAAAGTGGAATAGTGTTTTATGGTCAGACGAGTCCAAATTTGACATTCTTGTTGGAAATCACGGACGCCGTGTCCTCCGGGCTAAAGAGGAGGGAGATCTTCCAGCATGTTATCAGCGTTCAGTTCAAAAGCCAGCATCTCTGATGGTAAGGGGGTGCATAAGTGCATACGGTATGGGCAGCTTGCATGTTTTGGAAGGCTCTGTGAATGCTGAAAGGTATATAAAGGTTTTAGAGCAACATATGCTTCCCTCCAAACAACGTCTATTTCAGGGAAGGCCTTGTTTATTTCAGCAGGACAATGCAAAACCACATACTGCAGCTATAACAACAGCATGGCTTCGTCGTAGAAGAGTCCGGGTGCTAACCTGGCCTACCTGCAGTCCAGATCTTTCACCTATAGAGAACATTTGGCGCATCATTAAACGAAAAATACGTCAAAGACGACCACGAACTCTTCAGCAGCTAAAAATCTATATAAGGCAAGAATGGGACCAAATTCCAACAGCAAAACTCCAGCAACTCATAGCCTCAATGCCCAGACGTCTTCAAACTGTTTTGAAAAGAAAAGGAGATGCTACACCATGGTAAACATGCCCCGTCCCAACTATTTTGAGAGCTGTAGCAGAAATCAAAATTAAAATGAGCTAATTTTGTGCATAAAATTGTAAACTTTCTCAGTTTAAACATTTGCTATGTTATCTATGTTCTATTGTGAATAAAATATTGGCTCATGTGATTTGAAAGTCTTTTAGTTTTCATTTTATTAAAATTTAAAAAACGTCCCAACTTTTCCGGAATTCGGGTTGTACATCAGGCACACTCAATGATGTCCCATGACTCTGAGAGTCTATTCACTGATGGATTCACTTCTGATCAGACGACAGAGAAGCAGTTTGAACCACTGAAGTTCAGAACCGAGTTTGTTTCTTAAGTTTTGTGTTAGTTTTGCCTCTATTTTGTTCCCTCTTTTTGCATTTTGGTTTTCTATTAATATAACTATCATTCTTCTACCAATGTTGTATTGTTCCTTCTGTTTGTTTCTCCTGTTTGTGTATGCTACATTTTTGTAAAACATGTAAGATGTTATTAGAATATATAAATTATATATTTATTGATTCCCGCACTTTTCATGCCAATAAAAATCCACTTTTTGTATTAAGGCACTCACATACACACGTATCAACCAAATATTAACATAAATGTGATTAAAGTTTCAAACTACTGATTCTTCACTGGAACAAAACAAACTACAAACTCAAATTAGCTCAAAGTGTTTGAGACACACTCAGCTTCACTTCCTGTTAGCCGTTGACACCACTTACTCAAACAAAAGCTGCGTCCTAATGTGCTGACTTATCCTACGCCTTTATGTACTCTTTTGGTGAGGAAAAAGTACACACTTTTGAGTGTGTAGTAGAAGAGTAGGTAAGCTCTGGGACCTATCGGTAAGCCCCTCCCCTTGAACGCAGATGAGCCAATGGCAGTCGAGCAGAACTCAGACATCTTTAGGTTTCCGTGCCATAGAGAAACATTGGAAGATCCAAAGCTCTCATAGGTTTGATGTTGTTTATGTTACAAAAATGAAAAACTGAGAAAAATGGAAACTTCTGTTCTCAGTCTACTCAGGCGTCGGAGGCTGAACACACTTTACATATAAACTGCAGACATAGTGAGGGTCGTACAGTTGTGTGCTGAACCAAACCCCTCAATCTCAGGTATTGAACACAAAGACCAAGTATATACTGCAGCTAAATTCAGCTCAGGATGCAGTTGTCAGTTTTGGAAAACCAAACCTTGTGTCTAAAAACCGTGTTCAGTACTGAATTAGAGTGATAGAGGCATAGAGTGATGGCAGCGTACACTGTTTAAAAGTTTTTTTTCTTACAAAATTGCAATGATTCACTACAGAAAACCTTTGTTTACCCCCCAGAGCTGTGTGAGACACTTTTTTATGGATGGGCACTTTTTATTTAACTTCTTTTGAACTGATGCAGTGCAACACTATTCAGAGTGCCATGAAACAGCTTGAAAGACCATTGAAAAAAATTTATATAACTCCGACTGGATTCATTTGAAAGAAGGAAGTCATTTACACCTAGGATGCCTTGAGAGGGGGTAATTTATGTGCCAATTTTCATTTTTGGGGTGAACTAACCCTTTAAGTTGGTACTTTGAAAAAAAAAATGACAGGCAGGGTAGGTCTGGGTGATATAGCTAAAAAAAAACTTAAAATTAAAAACTAAGACAACAAATATTTTAAATAAGTTTGTTTTGTAGTCACACACAAAATACAATTTAAACAAATATCTCTTTTCTTATGTTTTTAATGTAGATTAAATAAGTCTTAAGGAAACTTTTGTCTTGTCTCCCGAGGCCACAAGAGGAACATTGATAATGGTCCACTGCGTTATTACAGTAAAGCACGTCATTACAGTAGCCTTCTAAGACGGTGCAATGGAGCAGCTCTAATAAATTATAGACGATGATCCATAGATAAAAAAAAAATGAAAAAATAAAGTAACAAAAAAACTTGTAAAATATATTTTAATGGTCATAATCCAGTGTGAAAATAACTGATAGACAGGCTATACAGTCAAACCAAAAATTAGTCCAGACATAATTTTTTATATATTTTACCAAAATAAAGTACTGTTACAAATTATACCCAAAAATTCTTCAAACTGTGGACTACCAGTAAAACTGTTATAAATTTGGGACCAAAAATTATTCAGACCAAGTCTGAGGAAAAAAAAAAGTTGAAGTTCAGGTTTACATGAAGCTGGATGACAGCATGCCCAGGAGACTACAGACAGTCATTATGGCTAAGGGTTGCCAGACTAATTATTAATAGTTGTGTAAATACTGTCATACTAACAGATGTCTGAATTATTTTTGGTTGATTATAACCCATTGCATACCTTTATATCAAAGTTATCTAAAATTAACGAGGTGAATTTGTTCTGACAAAGTTTAACTATAAGTTCTTGTCATATTTTATTACCATCTTCTAAACTATAGAGAATAAACTGTGATAAGGTGAAATGATGAAGGTGTCCAAATAAATTTTGGTTTGACTGTATCTCTTTAATAAATTAAGTTAACCAGCTAACATTATACATACTCTTTTGGTTTCTGTACCCAATATGAAAAAAATGTACAAACGCAATAAAAATATTGGTACCGGTACTCGGCATTGGCAAGTACCAAAAATAAAAGTATCGTATCGAGCGAGTACTGGAAAAAAGTGGTATTGGTGCATCCCTAGAATAAACCTTAACAAATATGTGACATGTTTTCTTAAAGTAAAACGTTTTTTAAAAATTTAAAAAGTCAAAAAAATTTAGTGATTATGCGTTCTGCGTGAATGGCTTGGTTTCGGTTTTAACCCATTTTTTCTAAATAATCTTTTCCTCATTGAGCTACTATATTTCTCTAATATTTCGTATGCATAACGCAGCAGCAGTGCATCTCATGAGCTAGACTAACAAAACATTAAAATGCAACAACGTCACTTACATCATCACTGCATCTCGAGCGGACCATATATATATATATATATATATATATATATATATATATATATATATATATATATAATTATTATTTTTTGGACTAATATTCATTCCTTTTTCCTAATCTCCTGAACTGATGCCGACTTTATTTCAGTGTAGTGACGTATTTCCAGCAGAAACAGAATATTGGACTTTGTAGAAAATTAATTTTCAATAAGAGGGGCAGAGAGAATGAAACGTGATAGTGAAACTTGCATGTTTGGTCACTGTTCTCAAACTCTTTGAGCCTCTGAATGAGAGTCTATTTAAATATATAATTTCATACAACACCAAACTCATAATAACACAAATAAATATGACTTAATTGTCCTGCATAAAAAAAAGAATGAGTTTCATAACAAAACCAGGCAAAAGCAAATATCCATCTTTCACATTCAGCACAGATAAATACATGTTCTCTCAAACTCTGTATCTGATCCACACGTAACATATCATCACATTAATCTGAACAAGAAAGATAACAAGCACTGAAACCCTCTTACTCACAGCACAGCCATTATTTTATCTTCAGCTGAATACATTGTATTAAAATCAAATATTGTAAAATACTTACAGAGTTTGAGAAGCAGTGCGTTGGACCCCATACTGACACTTTAATAGTCAGTTTTAACAGTGCTGTGTGCACTAAAACAGACACTTCCTGTGTTTAAACAGTCGTTTCACACTTCAAGAAGAGACGAGGGAGGAGGAGACAAAACTCTACACAGAAATGCATGAAGAAATAGAAAAAAAAGAGATCCATTCAAAGAAATTAGCTATGTTTTAGTGCATGCAAGTTGTTAGAGCTCTTTTTCTCTACTTGAAAAAGACTGTTGTTTTGTACTTGTAACTGTTGTTATTTTCTTCGTTTACAATGCCAAGGCTACATGTATTATGGACAGATCATAATAAAGTGGAATCACAATATGACATCTAATGTTGGCCTGTTCATGTTTGGGTTATTCTCTCTTCAGCAATTGCAATTCTATGAACACAGTATAGTGTGTCTTCAATGATGAGCTGGAATAGGCTTGTGCAATGTGTGCATATATTAGTGATGCTTATTGGTGTAACTCATTAGATTTCATTAGGCCCACTATGGCTACTTTTAGAACCAACTCACGTGACTCACTTCAATGAATGTCTACTACTAAACCACACCAACTGAGAGAAGTGTCAGCAAACTCATCTTGACAATGAACACTGGAGAAAAAATAAATAAAAACAGGTACAAAATCCGACTATGCCCTGTTCAGTGTTATCAGTTAGAAAAAATTGCTAAAACTGATAACAAAAAGAATTACAATCATATTGTCCCCTTCGACCACACTTTTCCTGGTGGGCTGATCACTGAAAACCCACCACACCCCCAAATATGAAATTCAAAACACATTAAAAATGTTAGAAATGTATTGCTGAAAGCACGTTACAAAGACTGTGAACTATGTAGTACTGAACTGTGGAGTTAGACCGTTAAATGATTTTTCAAAATTTTTGTGTTCAGGAGTTTTTGGGTTGGCCTGAAATCATATCTCGACTGGAGCCCCTGAGCATGGCCTCTCCACTAACACTATAGACGTTTGTTCGGTTTGAAGCGGCGCTGCGCAGCGCAGGCCAGTCATTGTTTGACATCTAAGTACCATAAGAGCTTTAAAAAGCAGTCACTCCTTCTGCTTTCAAATCTCTCGCAGTACTTTGATGTCAAACACAGTTCGGTCTGCGCAGCATCGCTTTAAGTCAAACACACCTAATAACAATGACATGTCATTTACTAACATTATGTGACATGTTTTGTGTCATCAAAAAGATGCATTTTGAATCACCAAAAATGCTGTTTTATACAGTTTTCTTAATATTAATTTCAAAAAGGACCTTTCATTTATAAAGTTAATAATCACTAACACCACTGCAGAGACTCTCTATTCATATTGGCTATGTCACATATGTTTCTGTCCTCACTGTCAGGGCACCAAAACACTAATAAAACTTAGTTTTGGAAAAATACTTTGTGTCTACTTTGAAAAATAAATGTCTAGTCTACCTGGCTGTGGCTTAAGTTATTAGGAGCTTAGCTTTTAGTAAGTAATTTACGCAAAAAAAAAAAAAAAGATAACATCTATTATGTCTAACATTGCATAATAGATTCAGACAAGTTCAGTACTGACTCGTTTTCCATCAATATATTTTAATGAAATGGAATTGGTACAAAGGATTGTGGGTGATTGCAGGTCACGGAGGATACATCCCAAGCATGCTTCGAATTCAGCTGAATAAAGGACGTGAAATGAAGGCTGGCTTCCAAAAATCCTTCCAATTAAGATGGCCTTCTACGTTCGATGACATAGCAGCCTTCGTAGGATGCAGCCTTCCATTTGAGAAGCAGCCAACAATTCATAAGCAACTTCTTCTTCCAGGTTCTTTGGTGGTTGGCAACTCAACTTAATGGGTGTATTACTGCCACCTACTGGACTGGAGTGTGGGCAATAAAGAGTTCATAAAAGCCTATAGGAATAATATTTATTGCATTCAGCTACATATTTATACTAAATTCTCTCACTGAACCCAGTATTTTTAAAATAATTTATTATGCTTGATTGTGTTTATGGGGTGCATAGCAACATGTGTTGATGCTTCTTTATTGTACTGCTTTTCAGCTTGTACAAACATGGCCAGTTCTGAGAAGGCCCTCCCTCAGAAATTTGCAATGGGCTCTATAATTGGTTAGCTGACAGAGTGTGCTGTGATTACGCCTCTTACCATAATGGATAGTTGCATGCACCCCGGTTGTTTTGTAGACAAAGCTTCATACACGCTTAATAGAATTGGAACTCAACTTTTAGGAGAAGCTTTTGGGCGAATCTTGCATCAAACTTGCTTAGATTTTGGAAGTTGTCCTCAAATGTCCCAGAAATATTGAGCACAGAGAGCTATATTTGTGTTTTAATGTTCTGGAACCGAGTTAAAAATTCATTTTAACTATTGCTCCCTAACTCCAGCGTCCCTTGGAAGCCAGAACACAGAGGTCGTAAAAGCGCCATGAAAATAGCAGTGTTTGGACAGCATATTTACAACACTCTACTGCAACACCTCTTTCTCTTTTCTAAAGCAGCCAAATGTGGCCCCAGTCCCACTTGCTGCATGTTGTCGGGGGCAGGGACTATGCAAACTGAAGGGTTTGTGATGTCACTAACCTGGAATTATTTTGTTGTAGTCCCTTACCAGCCTGACGCTCAAGCGATGCTATGAAATTTCTGTAAAAGACAATTTATCCCTTTGGACTGAACTTTGAGATTCATAACTTTGCAGATGTTGTTTATGCTCACACTGTTGTTTATGCTCTTTTCCAGATTTTTACCCTAACAAATTCTCATGTGTCATGTTTTGTTCACCAATTTTACGCCTCTAACTCTCCATATCCTCCTAATACCTTTTGCAGTCTAGTAGTAAGTGTTTCACTGTCTCTTTTACATTAGAGTGGGTGCATAATCCAGTAGGATGTTTTCCTATGTCGTTTCTCTGTAGTTTTACATTTAAACCAGCATGACCTTTTCTAAGATATGAGACTAACATCTCTTCCCCTGGGCTTCTTCCCTTCCTCAAGTTAGTGAATACTTGATTATGTATGTTGTATAAATGGTGTCCTGTGTCCCAATATTATTGCCGTCTTTTGAGTGAGTGTCCCTTTGGATGGTTTTGATATCTGCCATACTTAATGGTATTTCAATATCTACTATTTAAGGTTTTATAGAACATTGTGCTAAATCATTGGTTCCCAACCTGGGGTCCGCGCCCCCCTCAGGGGTGCGCCAGAGTTCACAGGGGGGGCGCGGGAGCGGATATGCTTTGAGGTGAATAAAGATGCATAAAATGTTCTACTAATAATATTATATAAAAATATATTTTTTTAAGTTTTTAAAAAATCATATGCTAATAATGCCGATTTCAATTACAATTTCGTTATTTCAAATGTAGGCGCGTTGCACGTGGCAAGCGCGCTCATAATGTAAGGGATTCCGGCGCGACCACAACTGTGCCCAACATCAAATGGCAAACATAATCCTTGTGTGGTTGATGGACCGTTTATCAGTTTGGACCAGTGCAGCGCGAGCCGATCGTTATCATGCGACGCTGTTACTACACAGCGCTAATAAGAGATCCAGTAAAGAAAGCATTTGAATTTGCCACAGAAGTAAGAACATCGCTGCGAGATCTAGAGAGAAACATTCACATTTCTCCGTTATTAACGGATCAAACAGCGCATGGAAACCAGGAAGAAACATTGTGTCGTGAGTGAACTATCCAGTGTCCAGATCTGCAACATTCACCATGGATTTACTGTAGTAACACTAACTGCAACCATGAAAGTTTGGCAGGAATAGTAGGCTATAATTCCTTCAAGTAACATTACGTCGGTTTTATTAATATACATATATTAATATATATATATATTAATATATTATTTTGACATTATGAATACAATTGCTGCCCTCAAATGCTAATCTGAAATAAAATAAACCTTGGTTTATAACTATTAATATTAATATTAATACTAATATTAGTGCTGGGGAAAAAATTAATTGCATCCAAAATAAAAGTTTGTGTTTGCATAATATATGTGTGTGAACTGTTTTAATTATTTTGTATATAAATACACGCATATGCATGTATTAATTTAAATTTTTTTGCATGTATATACATTTATACATCATTTATATTATATAAATATAAATAATTTATATATAAATAAATAAAAATATTAAATATATACATGCATATGTGTGTATTTATATATACAAAATAATTATACACAGTACACACATATATATTATGCAAACACAAACTTTTATTTTGAATGCAATTAATTTTTTCCCAGCACTAATATATATATATATATACATATATATATATATATATATATATATATATGGGGGGGGGGGGTCACGGATTGTTAAATATGTACATGGGGGGCCCCCAAGTTAAAAGGTTGGGAACCACTGTGCTAAATTATCCACAATCTCATTTCCTTCCACCCCTAAATGGTCAGTAACCCAAAGAAAGGAGATGTCCATACCCTGATTATAGTGTCAGAGAAGCTCACAAGAACTAAAGAAACACTAGGGCTCTATATACACAGGGGGCTAACAAACTTACTAAGACTCACCTGGGGAGACTAATCAAGGGGAACCAATGAACAAATGGACTACATACTGAATACAGATACCATGGGAGACAGGAAGTGACATAAAAGTCCAAGACAAATAACAGAGAAAAATGAACGTTTACATAAGCATGACACAAGCCAGGATAATCTAATTTTTGTTTATTTTTTTTTTTTTTTAATGTACACAAATAAAGAAACATATACACACTAAGATATGTAAAATATATAAACTTAACCATTTATATAGGGTAATTTATTTGTGTATTTGTGTGTCAACAGGAAAATAAATAAATGTAAACTCATCCAGTATCAGAGTGCAAAACCCTCTTACGGTAAGTTAAAGGCGTTGGGTTAAAGTCTTCCTGGAAACAAAACGATACAATCAGCAGAACTGTGACAACACCTTAATGGTGTAAAGTCACATGCGATCAGACAGTAACAGCTTCACAATTCTTAGAAACCAGTAGAAAAGAGGAAAGACTCAAACAAGCATATGGGTCCACAAGACTCGCCATATCACAGCAAAAAATTTATTAAACTAGGTGACTTGCGGCAGGCACCATACCACACAGTGATGCAGCTCATCAGAATACTATCATTGGTGCCCCTGTAGAAGGTGCACATGATGGGGGCTGTGGCTCTGGCTCTTCTCAGTTTGAGGAGGAAGTAGAGACACTGCTGTGCTTTCTTGGTCAGTGCTGCAGTGTTGTCAGTCCAGGAGAGGTCCTATGGCATGTGCACACCCAGGAACTTGATGTTGTGCATGACTAGCCATTCAAAGCACTTCATGAGAATAGTAGTAAGTGCAACTGGACGGTAGTCATTGAAACAGGATGGAGATGACTCCTCCCATTCCACTCGCTTATTTTGGTGAAAGTGCGACTCATTGGTTGGGCGTTACCAATCGGTTCAATGGAGGGGGAGTATTTTTTGTCTGATTTATTATGACATACTCATATTTGATTAGGAGCAAAATTATTTTTACAAAATAAATGAAATTCTTTTTTTTCATATTATATTTTTCATTTGATCTACTGTGAGCAGTGTTTGCAGACCAAATCAGCATTGCGCACCATGCATTAGTTATATAAACACAAAGGCCGCCAATGTAAGTCTTACCCAGTACAATGGTGGGGATAGTTGGCTCGTGTGGGTTAAGCACTTCTGTTCTTAGCCCTCTTCTGCTTCCTCTTACGCTACTTGTGACACCTCTGCTGTGAGCCTGCAGAGGCAAAAGAATTTACTCTGAGTGGCTTTATACATACAGCCCCTGTTCTTTGTATTTGCCATAATAATTGTCTCTTCCTTGAGCGACTCTGCTGCTCATAATGGAGTGCTGCTCGTTGATCATGGTGAGCACTCAGAATGTGTTGGAATGCAGATTATTTACAGATTATTTCTTATTTACAAACCTGTGCCCATTTTATAAAATGTCTTAGAAATACTTTTAAGAATAGTCTTAAGTTTTGACTTAAGTGTCAATTTTTATAGTAAAAAGTAGGACTTTTCTAAGAGTGGGAGACTTTTAAAAAGAAGCTAAAAGCAACTTTAAGTGTTGTCTGAGGTGACACTTAAGTGTTGTGAACTAAGGACTACACTGATGTCAACACAAAATGGCTGACCTCGACTTCTGAATCAGCCAATAGTGATCCTGCTCATGTAAAGCCACAGCAGCACAACACCAATCATTCAATGTTATTACAGTAAAATAACTTCATTGATATTTAAATGTATAAAAAAATACTTAGAATTGTGCAAAATTATTACGAATTATTACTGATGCTTCATTTTCTATTGGTATGTCTCCTCGTGTACATTTGGAGCACTGATTTGAACAAGAGTTCCATCAATGGCTCCAACAACTCCAGGAAAGCCCACAGTTTTTTAATTTTTTTTGGAGTATGGTTTGGCGGTTAGTTGGAAGTCAATGAACTGCTATAGTAGTGGTCAAAAGTGATGTCTGACATGTTTTAATTTTCAAAACTCCAAAAAGATAAAATAAAATAAAAAAGTCCAAGATTTTGTAAACATATTGATAATAATGTAATGAAACGTCAATTGTGTGGTCATAATTTTTGGCCATGCTGTCATACAAAGAAATTATAAATATATGCAAAAACAAGAGGAATCTTTCGTTAGTTATCTTGCTCGGCTCGGTGTTCATCTTCAGTTCTACAGTTCTACAGTTCAACCGATTTTACCTCTTCCACTCATTGTAGGAAAAACTTGTTCTACACAATTCAAAGAATGAATACTGGTGGAGAAAATGGCGACGTTACCTTTTAAAGAAACCGTGCCAGTCTCCTATTGGTTGGAGTCTGAATATGTTCCAAGCCAATCAGTGAACTTCCCTCCGAACTTCAAATCCAGCCCCCTTTCTGCTTCCGATTCATTTTTTACCTGGGTCTTCAGTCTGTGATTAGCTCACCTCTCCTCTTGTCTGACAAGTCCTCGGGTTTGAGTCATTCCTTAATCCTCACAACACATGCAAATTAAGAAACGCAGCATATCCTCACATGCAAATTAAGAAAAAAATTATGAAGCATTGCAAATTTATTTTCATTAACCTCATTAAACTAAATATATTTAGTTGAGGATAATAAAGTTAGCCATCTTATATAGTATAAGCTATTTAATTTGCATGTGTTGTGAGGATTTGCAGCTTGTTTGTTAATGTGCACGTGTAGTGAGGATTTGCAGCGTTTAGTTATTTGCATGTGTTGTGAAGATTTGCAGCTTTTCTTAATTTGCATGTGTTGTGAAGATTTGCAGCATTTCTTAATTTGCATGTGCTGTGAGGATTTGCAGCATTTCTTAATTTGCATGAAAGAAATGTTTTTCTCTAATATACATTGGCCACAATTAAGGACACCCTTTTATCAAATTCTTTTTTTAAACCTCCATTTGCCAGTTTTACAGTTCTACATTTTCTCCTGATGAGGTTAGAAAACACATGACAAGAGATCAGAGAGCATTCCTTCATCCAGAATCACTCCAGACCCTTTTGATTTCCAGCTTCTCCTCTTCAGTTCACTCTTCTCATTTTCTATAGGGTTCAGGTCAGAGGACTGGAAGGGCTATAGCAGAAGCTTGGTTTTGTGCTCAGTGACCCATTTCTGTGTTCTTTTTGAGGTTTGTGTTTGGATTATTGTACGGTTGGAAGATCTAAAAATGGCCCTTTATAAGATTTCTAACAGAGTCAGTCACTTTTAGATTTTTTATATGTTGGTATTTGATTGAATCAAAGATGCCATGTATCTAAACAAGATGTCCAGGATCTCCAGCAGAAATATAGGCCCACAACAAAGTGTTGATGTAGGTGCTGTTTGACAATTTTTTAAAGGTTTTCTGAACCAGAGACTCTGCTATTTTCTGCAATTTCTTCAGCTGTGACCCTTGGAGAGTCTTTAGCCACTCAAACCGACCTCCTCATTTGATTCATAACATTTTCTGTTGATTTTAAATTCTTAATTATTGCCCTGATGGTGGAAATGGGAATTTTCACTGCTCTAGCTCTTTTGATAAAGTCACTTTCTAATTTGTGAAGCTCAATTATCTTTTGCTGGATATCAGAAATATAGTATTTGTTTTTTCTCATTGTGATGGATGACTAAGGGCATTTTGGGCTTTGTCCAATACATTTATATTTCTGTGAAACAGGAAGCCAGAGCTGGATGATTTCATGTTTATAATCATGCTGGAGTGCTCAAAATTGTGAATATGAATGGGAAGATACTTTAGCGTTATTTTACTGATAAGATTTTTTAGGGGTGTCCTTAATTATGGCCAATGTGTATTAGAGAAAAACATTTATTTCATAATTATATTTTCCCCCATTTTAAATTCTTACTATCCAATGAAAAGTTAGATTTTTGTGATTTTTTTTTTTAAATAAAAGATGAAAAGGATTAACAATGCAGATTAATTTCCACAGCCTTCTTTGATCATATTTACCAAGGGTGCCAATATTTTTGGGCATGACTGTAGTTGCTAAAAAAATGTAAAAATAAAGTTAACATACAGCTTGTGTATGATATTTATTGTTTTTACTGGAGGAAAAATAGGAAAATAACAGCTGGGTCATTCCTTTTATACAGTGACTTTTATGTCCCAATTAATTATTTAATCATATTTTTTATAAAATAAGTCACATATTTATGAGATATGGCTTAAATTGTATATTTAGGTCTTCTTTATCACTTAAACAGGGATAATATAAATTATAAATACTATTTTGTATTTTGTACACACCTTTTCATTGATATATGCATTCAATTTTATGGTGTCCTGAAAATGATTTTTAAAAAAAACTGTCTCACAACAGCAACAGAAGAGAAGACAATGCTGAATAAAGTCATAGTTTTTGCTATTTTTGGACCAAAATATATTTTCGATGCTTCAAAATATTCTAACTGACCCTCGGATGTCACATGGACTACTTTGATGATGTTTTTCTCACCTTTCTGGACATGGACAGTATACCGTACACACAGCTTCAATGGAGGGACTGAGAGCTCTCGGACTAAATCTAAAATATCTTAAACTGTGTTCAGAAGATGAACAGAGGTTTTACGGGTTTGGAACAACATGAGGGTGAGTTATTAATGACATCATTTTCATTTTTGGGTGAACTATCCCTTTAAGCTCCCAGGTCACTGGTACAGAAATCGATCTTGGAGGTAAAAAAAAAAAAAAAAACATCAATTTTTTTTCCTTCATTATTATCATCATAATAATAAAAAAAAAAATTTAAAACAATTATTTTTCATAATAATTTTTTTGGAGTCCCCGAGCTTTACCAATATCCATTCCTAATACTTAAACATGTCACTATTTTGGTAGAATGCAAAAAAACAAAAATCATGTAACTTTTTTTCCAACACTTAAGAAGCCAAAATGTTACCACATACCAGGAATAAAATTGGTGTCGTATCTCCATCCTGCCAGCAGAGGTCCCTCAAAGACCAACAAACATATTAGGCTACTATATAATATATAATACAATATAATAATCGTTTCTTTTCCATTTGGTTTTATTTTAAAAAAGTACATCCATCTCCTTGTTTCAGTTTCCTGTTTAATCTCCCTCCTATATGTTGCTGGCTCATTAATATTCAACATACAATTACCAAACAATTACAAACACATTTAAAAAGTACTAGTATCTATTAAGTTCAGGATATCCCTGGTCTAAAAAGTTACTAGTAACTAAAAAATAAGTACTAGTTCTGTTTTTTGTTAACACGAATAGTTTAATTAAATACTAGTCACTATTGGAATAAGTACTAGTATCTAATGATTAAGTACTAGTATCTAATAAATAAGTACTAGTAACTTTACAAAAGACACTAGTACCTAATGAATAAACACTAGTAGTTAATGAATAAGCAATAGTACCTAATGAACAAGTAATACTTAATAGAAAAGATACTAGTGTCTAAAAAATAAGTACTAGTTACATGAAAAAAGATACTAGTACAGCTTTAGATTAAATGTTACAACGGCTTGCCATAGTCTTTTTGGGCTTTGCGGCTTTGGGTTTTGCCGTCTTGGGTTTCGCTGCCTTCGTCTTTTTAGGGCACTTTGCTGCTTTCTTAGGAGTCGCTGGTTTCTTTGCTTTCTTTGGGCTCTTCGTTGCCTTTTTAGCAGCGGGTTTCTTGGCCTTCTTCGGGGATTTCTTCGCGGCGGTAGTTTTCTTGGCTTTAGGAGCGACTCTCTTGGTGGGTTTTGTCCTGGCCTCTCCTTGTTTGAGTTTGAACGAGCCGGAGGCCGATTCCTGGTCTGGACCAGGGTGCCTTTAGACACCAGACTCTTAACGGCAAACTTGACGCGTATTTTTTCTACACATGTATGCATGTATGTACGTACATATATGAACTTTACATCATACTTTAAGTATACTACAATGTCCCTTTTTAGGTTTTATACATGAATATCTGAACATACAAAACATCCAAAGAAAGAACAGAGTATCTGCTTGTGTCACGGAGTCACCAGTAACACCTGCCACACCATCAGAGTCCAATCACCCGACTCCGCCCATCCGCTCATTATCACCAGATTACTGAAGTCCCCACACCTGCACCCGCTCATCACTGCCACTTCTGAAGCACGCACCTCCTTTCACTCTCTGTCTGGTCTCGGCAGAGAATCACCGAATCTACTCTCTGTGCTACTCTTAGGAATCATCTGAATACCTGAACGTTTGATCATCCGGATTACCTACCACCATCTGTCATCCGTGTCCTGTCAGTTCCTCCTGTGTCCACCCTTCATCTGTACAGCAAGTATCCTCAAGTCATCCTCTTAACATCCCACTCAGCTCAACTATTCCTCTGCAAGATTGTGTGATACCATCTTCTGTCTCCATTATTCCAATAAACATCTACTTACCTGCATACCCTGTTGTCTCTCTTTTCTGTCCGTGACCGCTTGTAAACAAACATTTTATTTTAGCTTCATGCATTATTTATTCAAACATTTTCATGCGTTTCATAAAAAAGATAAAGAAATAACATTTTGAATTGGATTAACAAGGATAATCAAAATGTAGATGGAGTCCCACCCAAAAGCTTGACTTTTTTTATTCCATAATGTTACAGTTTTGATGCTCTTTCATATCAGATGATCGTGTCACATGTGTTAGTATCTGGTGTCTCTTTTTTCTCCACTTGTTTTTTTTTTTTTTTGGAAATCTTGTGCAGAAGATGCAGCCCTATACCGTATAAAAAAAACACGGATTCTAGGAGTATAGGTCAAATATATTTATAATTTTTGTAAGTATAATTCAAGTATAATTAAATGTCATTTTTAAGTACATTTATGAGTACATAAAGCCTGAGAAGTACATAAAAAGTAAACTAAAAGAATATTTTCAATTTTTAGTTTAAGCTTCTTCGGGTCAAAAAAGACCGAAACCATGTACGTTTTAAATTTTTAAATTTTTTTGCTTCATCGGAGGGGGATGAAACTTGGTGACTTTTGTTGTATTACCTATGTGAACACACAAAAAAATCAAGGAGATGATTCTGATATGTTAAAGGGTCGTAAAAAAAAATTGCACACTTAGCTTCCTACGGGTCAAAAATGACCCACATAGGAAATGAATGGGAAATACAAGAAAATCCGAAAACTCAGAGAAACTTTGGTGGTACAAACTACAGATCAGCCACTGTGCAGAAAAAAAGTGTACAGCAATGAAGGGGTGACACTCTAAAACATCAAGAGTGCAAATAAGACACCCTCCCCCCCACACACACACACCCACACACACAAACACACACACACACAGAGAAATTAACTGGTAAGACTGAAACAGCAAATTTTGCTATATTTTACTATATAATCATAATAACTCCAAAACTATAGCAAGGAGAGTCAAAAGGTAGGTATCGTTTGAAAGAACTCTTTTTAAATTTTTCAAAAATATAAATTAGATTACATTTAGACATTGTCCTGCAGAGAAATTGCGGATAAAAGACAAAATATATATATAATTTGTATTATGATTTTGCATATCTTTCTTATTTGTCATGGAATAACTCAGGAAGGAAATAAGGTAGGAGGAAAATTCTTTTTTAGTGAAGTCCCCCTACATGTTAGCTGCATCTGGATAAAAAATAATAATAATTTGGATAAAGGAATCAAAAGTTACAGCATTTGGAACAGAGATAGCCTTTTTGTACAGTCTTTGACGCCCCCTCATGGGCAATTGTTTCTCCATGAAGAATATCTAGTCATAAAAGCAATAGATTATGTTAATTTTAGGCTCATTGTAATTGTAATAATATGCTGTAAAAAATGAAGTGCCATTTTCAATGATCTGTGAATGTTTCATGAGCTGTATGATGTTTTTGACACATTGCAGTACATTATTTTATAGATTATGAAAAAAAAAGAAATTGTATTTATCACCAAATAACTCAGCAATACTTAAGATTTTTTCAAAGTGGATACATTCACTGTAAAGGTCATACCCTAAGCTTTCAAATGACATCAACTTTGTGTTAATCAAGGCAATATTTTTGAAAAATATGGTAATGAATATTTTCGCAGCTAGGTGGCGCCTGCTGGCGGTACACTCGGTTTTAGAGGGATTACTCAGCACTCGTTAAGAGTTAATAAATGTGATTAGATGCATTAAAAAGCTGAGATCCTAAGCTTTAAAATGATATATAGATTGTGTTGTTCCATTCAGTGGTTGCTTAGTAATTCGATTTTTTTTCTTTCCAAATGGGAATAAAAAAAATAAATAAAAAAAAGCTATGGCAGCCTATAGGCGGTTACAGGACATTACACACATTTATTATATTTTAAAGCCACTGGATGGCGCTCTTCTCACTTGAATTTTTTTTTATTTTAGGCCTGCACTCTATTTTGATGTGCAATGGTGCATTTATTGAAAAAAAATTAAAATTAAAATAAAATAAAAATATATATATTAATTCTAATGGAAAAAATTGCTCATAAAAAATATATAATTAATGCAAAGTATCATAAAAATCTTTAAAAATTCTAAATAATATACAAAAAATATTATTGAACAAAAATATATTTGATTGGTTTTCCTGGGAAAAAAAAAGTTACATTTTTAAGGCTTCGGTCTTTTTTGACCCGGAGGAAGCTAAGTGTAACCCATTTACGAAGAAGCCCAGAGGGTTAAAAGAAGTATACTAATATAGCACACTTGAATAAACTTTTTCGTAAGGGAAACCATCCTTACATTTTCATGGGACCGACAAAGTATTGATTTAAAATGTAATAATATCACATTTGTTTCATATATGAAATACAGAAAGATCTCCGTTGTGTATAACCCCCTTTTCACACAGATGCACAAGATGACAACAGCAGATGAAAAATCACTCACACTGACCCCCAGTCACTTACACATCTCACATTCTCCTTTTGCACTGATGAATTCTGGTTAAAGTGGCCATGGACCAGACATGATTCAGTTACCTAAAACAGATGGTTGCAAAAATCATTCAGAAATTTAAGCAACGTTTGTGGCTTCATAACTTCCCTTTTTCCACATTCTGAGTCAACATCATTTAGTCAAAATTACCTTATTTGAGCAGTCTGACGATAGGTTTAAAACGATCCGCTTAAAGTAACGAATTAGATCCAGCACTTAAATACATCCCTTCTCATACAGTCTGATAAAGTTTTGCATCCCTTGCTAACAAATCATCAGTATAAAGTCCATGAACATGCTTGTGTATGTTCTTACAATTTATACAGAAACAATGAATCGTTGATGAGCTTACTGTATATACAAAACTCAATATTCTAACAAAATAATCAGGGGTATTTAGTATAAAGAGTCATAGCCATAATCATGCTTTTGGCAAATTATACTTTGTGTGTGTGTGTGTGTGCCTGTACCAAGTACCTTTTACTTGGGGACAAATTTGTATCCAAAAGCCCCCCCTTTGGGGACACCCTCATTTGTAAAACTGGTATAAAAGTTTTAAATTGTAAAAATGTATAAAGTTTTCTGTAAAGGGTAGGTTTAGATGTAGGGTTGATGTAGGGTGACAGAATATACAGTTTGTATAATATAAAGTCAAGTCAAGTCATCTTTATTTATGTAGTGCTTTAAGCAAAATACATTGCATCAAAGCAACTGAACAACATTCATTAGGAAAACAGTGTGTCAATAATGCAAAATGACAGTTAAAGTTTCCTTTATTAAATTCAGTGATGTCATCTCAGTTCAGTTTAAATAGTGTCTGTGCATAAATTTGCAATCAAGTCAATGATATCGCTGTAGATGAAGTGTCCCCAACTAAGCAAGCCAGAGGCGACAGCGGCAAGGAACCGAAACTCCATCGGTGACAGAATGGAGAAAAAACCTTGGGAGAAACCAGGCTTAGTTGGGGGGCCAGTTGTCCTCTGACCAGACGAAACCAGTAGTTCAATTCCAGGCTGCAGCAAAGTCAGATTGTGCAGAAGAATCATCTGTTTCCTGTGGTCTTGTCCTGGGGGTCCTCTGAGACAAGGTCTTTACAGGGGATCTGTATCTGGGGCTCTAGTTGTCCTGGTCTCCGCTGTCTTTAAGGGATGTAGAGGTCCTTTCTAGGTGCTGATCCACCATCTGGTCTGGATACGTACTGGATCCGGGTGACTGCAGTGACCCTCTGATCTGGATACCGACTGGATCTGGTGGCTACGGTGACCTCGGAATAAGAGAGAAACAGACTAATATTAGCGTAGATGCCATTCTTCTAATGATGTAGCAAGTGCATCAGGTGTTATGGGAAGTGTTCCAGATTCCGGTTTACTTAATTAATGCAGCCTAAAAATCCTTTAACGGATTTGGATATTAGATATAACCTTGAGGTTATAAACACATGTATTAACATTTCTGCATTTGACATTGAGAGCATATGCCACCATTTAGATATATTTTTGAGATTGAAAAATGCAGCTTTACAAATGCTAGAAACGTGGCTTTCTAAGGAAATATTCCCATCAAATAGCACACCTAGGTATCTTACTGATGACGAAGAATTGACAGAGCAGCCTTCAAGTGTTAGACGGTGTTCTGTGTTATTAAATGCAGAGTTATTTAGGTCCTATAATTAACACCTCTGGGGTTTTGTTTCAGAATTTAGCAGTAAGAAATTACTCGTCATTCAGTTTTTTTTTTTATATCGACTATGCATTCCATTAGTTTTTCAAATTGGTGTGTTTCGCCGGGCCACAAAGAAATATAGAGCTGAGTATCATCAGCATAACAGTGAAAGCTAACACCGTGTTTCCTGATTATATCTCCCAAGGGTAACATGTAAAGCGTGAAGGCCCTAGTACTGAGCCTTGAGGTACTCCATACTGCACTTGTGATCGATATGATACCTCTTCATTCACTGCTACGAATTGATGGCAGTCATATAAGTACGATTTAAACCATGCTAATGCAGTTCCATTAATGCCAACAAAATGTTCTAGTCTATGCAAAAGAATTTTGTGGTCAATTGTGTCAAACGCAGCAGATCCAATAAAACTAATAGAGAGATACACCCACGATCAGATGATAAGAGCAGATCATTTGTAAGGAGAGCAGTCTCAGTACTATGATACGGTCTAAATAAAAACCATTACGCCTATGTAATGTCCCCATTTAGATAGCTAAGTAAATGTGTATGTGTTTGTGTGTGTGTGTGTGTGTGTGTGTGTGTGTGTGTGTGTGTGTGTGTGTGTGTGTGTGCGTGCGTGCGTGTGTGTGTGTGTGTGTGTGTGTGTAAAGGATCTTCCATATTCTCAGGATGACACATTTTACGGGGGAGAAATTTTTTATTCTTTATTTGTTTGTAGGAAGCCTTAAGATTGGGTATAAAACAGCCAGTGTGTTTGACTGTGTATCATTAATAGATCAGTATGGAGCTCAGTCTACTTCCTCTAATGCTCTGTGAGTATAATTTTCTTATTTTGTATAATGATGTGGTGAATCAGTGTTCATCTGTATTTCATCGTCTCATGTACAGTATTTAATGTTTTCATTCATGCCGCTATTAATCTTAGTATCTAATCCAGTTCATGATATCTGTGTGTGAAAGTGAATTATACTCATGTGCTGCATGTATCTCAGACAGATCAGTGTATTTATTATTTATCATGTTCTGAATTGTTTTCTTCAGTAGACCTTCACCAGCAGTTAGTACATCTTTATTTTTACTTGTGGTGTGATGTGGTGACATGAAGTACTGATGAAGTACTGATGGCATGCAACATAAGATGCTCATTCTTGACTTCCTCCATTTTTGATAGATCTAAAAGGATAGAGAGGATTGAGATGATTAGATTAAACACCTGATGATAGAAAGAGTTGAGTTGAGCTGATCAATTCTGCTCATTATCAATATACAATTGATCTAAAATCTGTTGTATCATAAACCCATTGAAACTGCTTGTAGATTGTCTTCTATAAAAGTTAATTCCTCTCTCAAAGGTTTAATCAGTGTAAACTATTCAAATGGAGATTTAAACTATTTTCTTGTGAAATTCTTTTCAAAGGTTTTGAAAGATATCCATGTAGTTATATTTAGAAGCAACTAAATCTAATAATCAATAATTATCTTTTCACTTTTCAGTGCTGATTTTAAACATTCACCCTGTACACTCTCAAGGTGATTTATATATTTCTTCAAATATTCACACATATAATGCATATACATTATGATCAAAAGTATAATAACATGTTAAGAAGGGCTTTTATTTACACAGAAAAAAGGTAGTTGTAAATAAATTGAGTTTATTGTTCTCATCAAGCAGGGCAAGTATTTTATTATCAGCCAAATGTCCATATGGCAGTAGCATATATAATATAATTCACACTATGTGGTTAATGTGTTGTATTGAGATTAAGCAGACACAATTAACATTCAGTCTGTTTAAAATGCAGCATCTGCAGTAGAAACAACCCAGTCTCAGTATAAATAACAGAAATCATAAGATGTGATTGATGATGACTCATGAAGTAGTCATGGTGTATCATGAATTATTTACAGGCAAGCCCAAATTAACTGTAAAGCCCCAGAGTTCAGTGTTCACTGGAGACACAGTTACTCTTTTCTGTGATGTGGGATGGTCAACTGGACGGACAATTTACTGGCTCAAAAACTTTAAGAGAATAAAAGCTGGTTCTGCAACAGAAACACTGAGAAAAGTGAGAGTCTCTGATGGAGGAAGATATGCGTGTACTGTAGATAGAAAGACCACACAAAGCCAAGGAGTCATGCTAACAGTAAGAGGTCAGTGCTGTTTTTACAGGACAATCTGATTTAGAGTTTACAATAATATTACGAAGATTAATGTCCTCCAATCACAATATCATGTGCTGTCAGTTAAAGTAACTTCAGTTTGTTTTGCACAGAGAGACCCAAGCCTGTAGTGCGTGTCCAGCCGGATGGACGTGTGTCCAGAGGACAGACAGTCACTCTCTCGTGTGACATACAGCAGACAGACGTCATCAGCTGGAGCTACAGCTGGAATAAAGATGATTCAGAGATTCATGTCAGTCAGTCTCAGGAATACCGAATCAGTTCTGTTGATGAATCTCACACAGGTAATTACAGCTGCACTGGAAGAGAAACAGGAGGATCACGATACTCACACACCAGTGATAAAGTTACACTCACCGTATCAGGTGAGAGTCTTTATATCTGTTCACATCAATCTGACTACATGAGCAGAAATGTCTGTAAATAAGAAACCTTAAATGTCATTTGTAGTAAATCTGCAGATAAATTACTTAAACTAAAGGTATTTTAATAAATAAATGTGTTTACTTCAGACTAAATCATGTCACAATCAAATTGCAGATGATAAGCTTCACTTAACCAGCTTAATTTGACCTATGACCTTTTATTTTTAAACATCAGGATCTTCAGGACTAGTGTTTTCAGAAGCTCATGTTCTGATAATTGGAGTGATTGCAGGACTGAATGTCACATTGCTCATTTTCTTTCTGGTTTTGCTGTGTTGCTGCAAACACAACAAAGGTCCGTTTCATCTCTTTAAATCAGCACACTTTTACAGACTTTCTTAACTATAATTACATTTGGAAGTGTTTTATGGTTAAAGATAATTTTATATACTGTCATAATCTGAGGGCAGGAAAGCTGTTTGTGTATCATTCCTGTGATTTAGATGGATAGATAGTCTTTGCGTATAGAAACATGTACTTGGCTTTCAATGATTTAGTTTTATCATGGACAAAAGAAAAATAGCCTTCATCAGTTTAGGACACAAAAAAATAAACTCTTTATCTTTTAAATGCAGACACTATATGGACCTTCTGATGTAAGGATTGACCTGAAGACAATGATTGAAATTAGAAGAAAAAGAGAGAAAACAGAAAACATGACACCAAACCTGCTGAGAGGTCTTTTACAGTTGTTTGTTGTATCATAGTACAGTAAAATAAATGAATGTATAATAAGATAATTGTGAAATAAATGTATGAGCCACTCTTGTCTTCTGTTAGGAAAGGAGAGTTATGACACGGTTTACTCCAAACTGAAGATTTAAGGTGAAGTAAACTAAAAACAGTGTAAAATATCATAAACTAAGCCATGTTACTTGTGAATTAATTTGTATAATTCCAGGTTCTGTTGCTGATGTATGATGAATACAAATACTCAACTTTTATGCACAATGGAATTTAAAAATGTTATAAAAGTTGGTGATTTGGGTATATATATTTAATAATTATCCTAATTATTAATCATATTGTTTAAATTATTAATCATATTGTTTAATAAATTATTAATCATAGCATGCATATATTCATGATCCATGATGTTTTAAAACAAGATTTGTGTCCCCACAACACATGATTCTTCTAACCGCTGATACAGTACCACTGGGTGCAGATGCATTTTTCTTACATAACTGTTACATTATGTATTACAGAATAATGCATATTATAAGAGAATAGAAATAGGCCTATGTTCATGTATTAATCTTTCCTCTCACTGTCCAATACATATCATCTTGGTGATGATTTGGTTGTTTCATCCATATTTACAATCTATATGCTCAATGCAAATTGTGTGATAGTTTTTGATAATCTTCCATCTTCTTTATTAACTGTGTGTTTGTCCTCTTGCTTTCATACATGTTGTACTTTAATCATGCAAGTTAATAAAACATTTTTTTCCATGCAAGTTGTAAGAACTAAATAAACTACTATATCACTTGTGAAGTGAAACCAACTGAACTAGGGCTGTAGTACTCGAGTCCGGTCTCGAGACATTTTTCTATCGTCTCGGACTTGGTCATTGGGCTCGCCAAATGTTCTCGTTTGTCTCGACCGAGTCCAGCAAAAAAAACTAAAAACAATAATAATAATAATAATTCTTCAAAGCAGTGGCGTCTGCTGTTGCTAGGCAACGGCAACCATGACCTGCTCTCCATGAAGATGCAGAAGTTTCCAGCAAAGAATAAATGGATTCCCAGCACTAAACATCCCTTGCAGTAGCTCTGCTGATAAATTCATTTAAAAAAATCTATCCTATCGTTATACAGCTATGATCAGCTGTTTCTCCATCTTGGCTTAGCACTTGTTGGCCCTTTTGCCTTCTGTCTGCGGTCCAGCTCACCCCTAAACCATCTCGATTGGGTTCAGGTCCGGTGACTGTGGAGGCCAGGTCATCTGGCGCAGCACCCCATCACTCTCCTTCTTGGTCAAATAGCCCTTGATGCCTTCAGTGTGACTCTACAATTTTCATAGTCATGAAAATAAAGAAAACTCTTTGAATGAGAAGGTGTGTCCAAACGTTTGGTCTGTACTGTAATTCAACACAGCGTAAACTTTGACCTATTTTGATGTGTTTTACATTTTTGGGAAGTTACATTTTTCATTTTCTGCACGACTAACAAAAATGACTGAAGGATTGTTTTGGCAAAAGATCTACATTTATGCAATGTTTGTTCTTTGGTGACTAGCGTGACTTGAAATGTATTGAGGTACAATTACTCAATCTCAACATGCTTGATTAGCGTACATGTAGAGTTACTACAAGTTACTAAAAATTGTACAGTAAGTAATTACATAACTCAATAGGCCTACATAGTTACCTTGCGCCTCTGCCATGCAGGATCCATGTGTTCCCAGTTCAAACCCAACTTAGCCATAAATATGCCATGCAGGACCCATACATGCATTCCCAGATCAAACCCATCCGGCCATCCCAACTCAGCCCATAAATATGCCATGCAGGACCCATATATGTGTTCCCAGTTCAAACCCATGCCCACTTTGCACATAAATGCACCATGCAGGACCCATATATGTGTTCTCAGTTCAAACCCATGCCCAATTGGCCCATGCCTGTCTCTTATGGGCCCCATGTAATCAGCTCATATGGGCTTCCTATGTATGACTCATACTACAAAACCTACATGGCACCCGCTGATTTCACCCAGCCAAAGCCCATGCCCACACAGTAACCATGGAACCCACACTTAACCCATCTGGGCCCCACATGTCATTGCTGGCTGGGTAGTGTAGGTTTTAATTCAGACGTTGTTTTGGTCATCTTGAAGCACACGACACATCTGTCTGTCTTTCATCTCCGGTCACTGGTCACTGCTACTTCACACGTTTCCCTGCTTTATTGATACAAACCCCCGATTAAAGCTCAAACTCAGCACCTGATCGCATATATCAAAAGAGGCTTTTTTTGTTGTTGTTGTTAACTGATGAATAAAACTAGTTAACTTGCCACTGTGTGCAAGCATTAACAAATGGAAGCAGATCAATTCTTTATATCACAGGTCATTCACTGATTGAAAGGGTAAAGGAAATGTAATTTCCATATGTACATTATTGTTATCAGATTTAACATATTACATGATTAGACATATGCCTATAGCATCAAAAACAGTTAGGAAATATTAAGTTGTAGAAATTGCTGCCTCTTTAGGACATTTACAGTTTACAGATGTTCAGATTTTGTAGGTTTTGTGCCTGATGAGGCCTATATCACTAGAGAGTTACTGTTTTAGATGAAAGATGGAGAATAATAAATAAACATCTCTACCGTGTCAGTCTTTAACTAAAGGCATTTTCTGACTGTGTGTCAAACATTTAAAGCTCATTCAGCCATTCTCTGATTAAATGCATCACACTGACAGGAATCAATGATAAACCCTAAGATCCAAACAGCATCACAGTCAAATCAGACAACAAGAAGGCAGGAAACATGACAATATCAAATAAAGGTTACAGTTTAGATGGTCCAACAAATATTTTTAAACAAGTAGTTTAAACAATGGATATTAATTTATATGACCATTTATATGACCAGATTAAGGATAAATGTTGTTTTGGATTAATTCTGATTCTAGTTAGAGAGATCATCATGTCATTTCTGTATTTAAGGCCCACATCATCACCAAAGACTGGATAAAAACAGGTCAGCACCCACAGCGACTGTCAGAAGCCTGAAACCGGAAGACTGTCATCCAATTGTACTTGATGTTGCAATACAATATAGTCCCACAATAGCAACGCTTTCCCACATACTTTGCTATTCTAATTGTGCTTATGTCCGTATTAGTAGCAGTGGGTGGCTATTTATTTAAGTTTATACCATCACCGTGATAACATAGTCATTCGCAAGCCTACAAGCTGAACCACTGTAGTGAAACCATCCTTACATTTTCATGGGACTGACAAACCTGGTATTGATTTAAAAGTGAAAAATATCAAATTTGTTTCATGTATGAAATACAGAAAGATCTGTTGTGAAGACCCCCTCTATCAAAATGAATTCTGGTTAAAGACACGATTCAGTTACCCAAAACAGATGGTTGCAAAATCATTCAGAAATTTAAGCAACATTTGTGAATTCATAACTTCTCTTTTTCCACATTCTGAGACAGTCAACGACATTTAGTCAAAATTACCTTATTTGAGCAGTCTGACGATAGGTTTAAAACGATCCGCTTACAGTAACGAATTAGATCCAGCACCAGTGTTGTGCCTGAATGCGTTCATTGAACGATAGTTCATGAACTCGTTCATATTTTGGGCGAACGTGAACTGAACGTGCTGTATTAATGCCTGATGAACGTTACTGTGAACTCGTTCATTCTGGTGTCTGTGAACGGCACGCTCTCTCAGGTAAACTTCGTTCAATAGGGTGCCAGATTTCTATAGAGCCTTCCAGGCGAAAACCCGGCTAAAACACACCGTAAACGGATCTTAATATGTAGCGGAAAAACACCCAATCTGGCAACACCAGCCACCAGTGTCGCGCCGCCGTCCGCCGCCTGCGTGACGCGCCATCAAAAAAAAACTGCAAACGACAGCAGCATGTAGCAAGAAGGCGTATGATCATTTAAAAGAATTTTATAATGTGTATGACAAGGTCGGTGAGAATGGGAGACAAAGCATTAAAGCAACAAAGGGGAAATACTTTCCCCTCAAAGCTAATGTAAACCCCGGTTGGATAAGGATTCAAAATTGGATATGAAGATGAAATCTGACGCATAACTTCATTGTTAAAACTGATAAAATAATTGCTGTCTGTGATTCTATATGGGCTGTGGCAATAATTTTGAAAAATAATAGCTCGCAGCAACGTATGGAAGAAAAGAACTATGAACTAGTTCATTTTTGGAACTGTGAACTTTAGTTCAAAATTTTGTAGTTTGAACTATGAACTGAACTAGTTCATTTTAAAATTTGTGAATTGAACTTTGAACTAGTTCATGTAGAAAGTGAACTTTCCCAACACTGTCCAGCACTAAAATACATCCCTTCTCATTCAGTCTGATATAGTTTTGCATCCCTTGCTAACAAATCATCAGCTTACTGAACATGTACAATATTTTGTGTTTGTGTGTGTGTGTTCAAGATTGCACAAACACACTGAATCAGGGTGTCAAACTTACGGCCCGCCAGAGGGTTCAGTCCGGCCCGCGGGATAAATCTGCAATATAAAAAAAAATTCATTTTCATTTTCGGCGGGCCTAACAGCAGATGGTAGAACTGAGCTTCAGGGTCTGAGTGGCGTTTGGTTCAATCAGTTTTCCCGCTTTTCTGTTGGCACTGGTGCCCTCATCAGCAAAATGTCTTTGTCAAAAAAGAGAAAAGTGGACACAGAGTGTCGGATTTTTCAAGAAAAATGGACATCTTCCTACATGTTCACGGAGGTGAATGGGAAGCCTGTGTGCCTGGTGTGCACATGTAGCGGGTCCCAGCTAGGTCTCCGCTGGCAGATATATAGATAATCCTTTGATAGGAGTGCTATGGAAATATTAGAAATATTACAGAGAAATCAGTGACACAGGACAACAGTTGCTCATTCTCCATTCACTTGGATTATATTTATTTTCAACTTCATTTTAACTTTGTATCTGCAATCATGAATTATTTTCTGTTATTTTGTTCTGCTTTACATTGAAGCACAGGTTATATCCACATTTGGATTACATGAAGTAATATAATCTTCAACTGTCTGTTTTCACATAAATGTATCCTCACATATTTTTCCAAACATGAACTTAAAGTTTGTATGAAACCAAAAACAAACGCTTTCCCTTTAAATCCCATGTTTGGTCTATCATCAATCATGTCTAAACTTCTTCATTTAAACACCTGTAATCTTTGTCCTCTTATCAGAAGAGTATTTTTGTAAATAATTGTACATTTTATAAGTGTTCACTTTATACAACAGAATAATTTTCATTTGCAGTTAAGCTGTATTACATTTACACTATAAGAACACAGACTTCAATAATAAACATATCTGCCTCATAACTTGGCACTCAGTTCTATAAACTAAATCTGTATCATTGTAATATTACCGTGAGTGTGCCCTTAAACAAGGCCACAGCCATAACTGGTCTTACGCTGTACATTCACATTAACTTTTTACCCTTTTAACATTGTACTACACACATTGCTGTTTTCCACACACACTGAAATAACTCACAAATGCCCCGGAGCCGTAAGGTACAAATAAAATAAACAATCTGCGGATGTCGGCCGCCATTTTCTCACCTGCGTACTGTCAAACTTAACTGTTTACACATTTGACATACTTTTAGCTTACAGAGCACAGATCACTGGGGATTACTATTAGCTTATAAACATTTGTAGTCACATACAAGATGTGTAACTAACCTGGAAATATTAGAAATATTACAGAGAAATCAGTGACGCAGGACAACAGTTGCTCATTCTCCATTCACTTGGATTATGAGCTCATCTTGCTCTGCGCATCGCTAAATGACCCAGTGTGACGCTACTCATGGTTACTGCCACCCAGTGTCCATTTTATGGAATACATGTCATTATGTGCTTTTTCCGTAATATCTCATTAATATTTAATTATACCAGTCAAAATAAAAGAAAATATTATTTCAATAAAAGGAAAGGAAACAAAAAGTAATAATCTCAACAAAACTTATTTTGTGAGTGTCACATCCACCCCGACAAACAAAAATGGCTCCTGACATTTGTTACAACAAGAAACCCTTTTTTTCTCTAATAAACCTGTGTGGTGACTGGCATATAATATGTGTAAGGCATGTACATTTGTGGTGCATAAGGTGTAGGCAGAATAAACTGTCTAGTTATGTGTGGCATTAGTGGTAGGGGAGTTGAGGTAATCCGTGAGGAAATAGAATCTACATGGGTTTGTATTGAAGGTTGGCCCAATGATTCATAAGTGAACACCAGCCTCGGCCTCCTCTCTCTGGCCGACCTCCTAATCTCTCTGGGTGTATCTTCGGCAGGCCAAGTCATCATGGAGGGATAACTCCGTGTTTCCTCCTGTACTTGTTCAGCATGTTCCGTTTGCTCATCCTCTCCAGGCTGAGGTAAGTAAGTGACATCAGGTTGTTAATTCGTCTGTAATTCCTCTCTCACTAATTCCACTTCTCTATCTGTTGAGCTTTGTTCATCCTCTTTTTCAGGTGTATTTTGTTCGTGCTCACTTTCAGGTAGGTTTGTCTCACCCATGTGTGTAAAGTCTCTTTCAGATGTCCCTCGTTCATCTGGTAAGTACGCGTCCATCTGTTCAGTGTCCCTCGTCAGTAATGCACCTGGACATTCTTTGTGGGTCATGGTTGGTTTCTTCGGGGTCAGACCAGGCACTGTTGTAGGAGATGACTTTGACATCGGACTCTGTTCTCTCTCTGAGGTCGCTGATCTGTCATGTCCAACTTGATCATTTTCCATCCTGACTACAGGTGTTCTCAGCCTCCTGTCCATTCATCCTCATCATCAGTGTCCGATATTCCATCCTTGTCAGCAGAATTTACCCTCTGTTGAGGCTTCTTTTGTCTCTGATGAGGGATTGCAACAGAGTCAGCTGGCTGTACTGGGTTTTCAACTGGCAAGTCATTCACTAACAGCAGCAAGTTCCTGTGTATAGTTCTGTTCCTCGCATTTAGGTCTCCCTCAGGATGAATGACATATACCGGATTATCTGAAATTTGCTCCTTCGCTACATAGATCCTCTTCTCCCAGTATGAGCGTAGCTTACCAGGTCCACCTCGATCACCCATATTTCGAACCAGTACCCGATCTCCTGGTTTGAGGACCACGCCCCTCGCCTTTTGATCAAAGTAGGACTTGTTCTTTGCACTTGATGACAGGCTGGATTTGTTTGCAATCTTGTATACTTCCGTCATCCTTTTTGACCATTTATCCACATATTCTTTCTGTGTCACTGATTCGGTGTTTCTCAATAATCCAAACAAGAGATCCACTGGGATACGGGGGTGCTGCCCATACAGCAGGTAATGAGGTGAGTATCCGGTGGACTCGTGGCAAGTACAGTTATATGCGTGTATCATTTGTGGCAAATGTTCTTTCCATCTCTCCTTTTCTCTGTCTGTTAGGGTCCGTAACATTTGCAGTAGTGTACGGTTGAACCGCTCAGCAGGATTACATTGTGGGTGTTATGGGGATGTACGTGAGTGTCCGACCCCTGACAAGCGTCCAAGGGTGCGGAAAAGATTGTTCTCAAACTCGCGTCCTTGATCATGGTGGAGACGATTTGGGTAACCCAGACGAGGTATGTAGTCGTTGTATATCCGTTCAGCTGCAGTTTGTCCAGACTTATTTCTGGTTGGGTAAGCCTGAGCAAATCTGGTAAAATGGTCTATTACTACCAGAATATACTCATAGCCTCCTTTGCTTTTCTCCAGATGTAAGTAGTCTATGCAAACCAGATCAAGAGGGGAAGCAGAAGTCAGGCCACCCATTTGCGCGCGTACATGCGTGGTGGGTTTTTTTTGTTTTAGGCAACTGCATTTTCTTGTGACATACTCCTCTATGCATCTCTTCATCTGTGGCCAATAGAAATGTTCTCTGGCAAGATGGAGCACATGTTCTGTGCCAACATGTCCCATGTTATCATGGAGGTGTTTTAGGGCAACTGACCGGTACTTGGTGGGTAGGACTAACTGTTTTCTCTCTGGTGTTTGGCGGTACAGGACTCCATTCTCCAAATGTAGTTGATTCCACTCATGAAGGAGCTTGCGAGTGAGCCCACTCACTGACCTTCTGACCTCATCAGTAAGAATATTATTTGACTCTTTCAATGTCATTATTTCCCCTATTCCAGGGTCCTCTCGTTGGGCTTTTGCCAGCTCTTCATGGCTTATTTTGGGCAAGAGTGAATGAGGCTGTGGTATCACATCAGCAGAGGAGGTGTAAAGTGCAGCTATCCATGCTACATCTTTCTTCTGGGCTGCTCTACTCCCTTCCCAAGTCGCATGCAACACATCCTGAGACAGCTCCTCTGTGCATTTTGCCACATAATTGTCAATATCGAGTGGCATGCGTGAGAGCGTGTCCGCGTCTATATTGTTTTTTCCAGGTCTGCATTTAATATTGAAGTGGAACTCTGACAATTCTCCAACCCAGCGATGTCCAACTGCATTGAGTTTCGCAGTGCTCATGACGTAAGTCAGTGGATTGTTATCAGTGTAGATGGTGAAGTGTGGAGCATAGAAGAGATAGTCTCTAAATTTCTCACACACTGCCCACTTCAGAGCAAGGAACTCGAGCTTTCCACTGTGGAGTCGGTAGTTCCTTTCAGCAGGTGTCAGAGTTAGTGATCCATATCCGATGACTCGCATTTTTCCACACTGTCGCTGATAGAGGTTAGCGCCGAGCCCTTTCTCCGATGCATCCGTGTGTAGGACGAATGGCTCCTCGAAGTTGGGATATGCAAGGACTGGGGGGTTGGTCAACATACTGACAAGCCTTTCCAAGGTGCTTTGGTGATCAGCCTTCCATATGATGGGTGTTTTGGATGGGAGTTGTGGACCCTTGGACTTGCAGTGACGTGGAAGGGGTTGGGCCATGGAGGACTTAACTTGGAGCAGCTCATATAATGGCTTTGCTATTTTAGCAAAATCCTGTATGTAGGAGCGGTAATAACTCAGGAAGCCAAGAACCTGTCGGAGGTCACCAACTGTTTGGGGCATTTTGGTTTTTAAAGCCATCACTGCCTCTAGGTCTTTGGGGTCAATACGAACTCCTTCTGCTGACACCAAGTGACCAACATAGCGAACCTCCTTCTGAAACATCTCACACTTTTCTGGTCGCAGCTTTACCCCATGCTGCTGCAGTGCTTGGAGGACCTTGCGAATCACCGCCACGTGGTCACTGAAAGATCTGGAGTAGCACAGTAGGTCATCTAGGTACGGTATACAGTACTCGTCTCTCAGAGAGCCTTTTCCTTTGAAAAGCAGCAGGTGCATTAGAAAGTCCAAACGGGATCCTTACCCATTCGGAAAGCCCCCAGGGAGTGATGAAGGCAGTGAGATGGCGTGACCCTTCTGCCACAAACCCTGATGGTAAGCTTTACCTTGGTCCAGTATGCTGAACATTGAGTACCCACCTAGTGTGTCTATCAAACCCTGTATTTGCGGCAGTGGATGCCTGTCAGGTATGGTTTTTTGATTTAGGAGACGATAGTCTATGCAAAGACGAAGGGTGCTATCCTTCTTCCGCACACATACAACTGGGGCGGAATAGGCAGACTTAGATTTCACTATCCAACCCTTTACAAGAAGATCTTGAATGTAATCTTTCACTTCTTTAAACAGTGATTTGGGAATGGATGTGAACGCTCTCTGCACAGGAACATCGTCGTTGAGGTTGATCACCATTTGCAGATTTGGGATACAGTCGAGGTCGTTTCCATCCCTTGCAAAGGCGTTTTTTTTTACTCTTCCTTAAGCATCTTTCTAACAACCTCTTGCTGTTGTTCCTCCAGATGGTCAAGGTTTACAGGTGGGTCCCACAGAGGTGGATCTGCATTGCTGACCTGAGTGGTGTTTACCAGACTGACAGTTGCTGCAGGCTGTGTTTTGTCCAGGATATCTGCCTCCACAACATTTTCAACGCGCTGCAGGATTCCTAGAGCTGTTTTACGTAGTATTGTGATGTCATGATTGGTGTTATTACCAATTGGAATGGTGACATAGGGCTTTATTGGGTTCTGGATTTCAAACAAACCTGGCCCTGCATCCCACCGTCCAGACGGTAGGTTGTCTTCATCTGTCTCGAACAACACTAATCGTGTAGAGGCATCCATGTTTGATGGCACCCGACACCTCACCCACAACACTTGACCAGCTGGAAGCACGATATCCTTGGCACCTGTTCTTAAGCGTCCCTGATGCATAACTGGCTTTGCTGTCTGAATAAAGTTGACAAGAGCTTCAGCTGTTTCTTTGGGAACAGATATGGCATTGCTAAGAAGGCTAGCAAGTACTGGCACCAGTCTCTCTGGTTTCCTACAAATTAGCACTTCCAAAACATTAAAGCCAATCAATGGTTTATCCATGGGGTAGCTGCTGATGAGGAATGGCACACTAATAGACAGGTTAGGGTCCAAATTCCCTGGCTAGTTCACTGTAATAACTACCCACCCATCATAGGGAATGAGACTACCATTTGCAGCAATAACCTTCAGTTCCTTCTCTCCTAAGATCTCAGAAACTGAGTGAATACTGAGGTCAGGTAGGTACTCCAATTTCCAGGCATGACTGACTATACTGACTTGGGACCCCGAGTCGAGCAAAGAAGTGACTGCTAAACCATTTAGATAGCTCTGAACTAGGGCCTTTTTCCCAATCAGGCTAGCAACCGCTCTAGCTTTAGCTACACGTGGTGACTGGGGAGGGAGCTGAGCTACTTGGTTACAGTGACTTAATGTGCTTGTCATTATTGGGGTTAAGGGTGAGGAGGGGAGTGTTTTGTCATTGATGACCTCACTTTCAGGTTGGGACTTATTTCCAGACCCGGCCACTAGATGTCCCTCTCCAGTGCCCGGTTGGAGTTTCCCTGTCTCTTTAGACAGCCTGCTGCATGGTGTCCTTCCTCCCCACATGTGAAACAGTGTTTACAGTCTTGTCTGTCTTGTTCCACGCAGCTTGGACAACCATAGGGTTTTCCACGTTTAGATTGTGTCCTATTTTGACTGTACTGGCGCCCCTTGTGAGTCAGCTGTTGTTGGTTTTGTTTTTGCATGGTCTCAACCAGTCTAGTGAGCTCCTCTACTTTGGTCGTGAGGTCTCTCAGAGGATCTGGTTTTGTTTGTTTTACCTCTACACTCTCTGACTTTGTGCTAGGTGTCTTTACCATATCAGACTCGAGCTGTGCGCTGTGTGCATTTGTTACAGTCTGTCGGCGGGATGAACCAAGTCTTTTCATTCTCTCTATTTCTTCACTAGTGATTTTCATCACATGACGCAGAATCATCTCATCAGTGACCCCACTGTTTGTCAACAAAGGTTTGAGCTCTCTGCGTATGTCAGTGTGTTTGTGTCCAAAGCCTTGGTACACGGTATGTAGGAAAACATCTTGCACTGTAGCTGTAGAATATTTAATGTTAGTGTCAGCCATTCGTGCTTTAAGCAAATCAGCATTCGATGTGTCAGGTACATTTAACATTGTAACTGAGCCTGAATCTGGTTCGGCAATACCACTAGGCAATGTAGTACTGACTAAAGTAGGTGTGTGTCAACTCTGCAGGTGAGTGTCTGTGTGGATTTCAGGGTGTGTTTGGGTAGTAACAGAACCCCCAGAAAAATCAACAAGATCATCAAGCTTATCACCACTCTGCCTAGTATGTAACTCAGAATCACCCTTTACATTTAGAAATGACATAACATCACGACATTTTACTATCTCATCAATAGTATATTTTAACATCAGCAACTGAACCATTCCCTCATCCTCTGTTTCAAGTAACTGCTTACTGTACATGAACGAGTTGATGTGCTTGTAGCATTCCTCCTGATCTCTCTCCACAAGCTCTGACTGGTCCATGTCTGACACTGGATTCACCGCTCTGGCGACCCGAAGAAGCTCTTCAGCTGTCAAGGTGAGTAGGCTCTTCCTAATGTCCCACACTAGGCTCTTCCTCCCACCACTCGACATGATGGCTCTTCGTCTCCCTCACAGCTGGCAACACAGTTCAGTGATGGTGCAGTCGGCTCTGAATCGCAGCCCTCCACTCGTCCACGTTTGCAGTCCCCAAGGCTGGACAGCGTTAGTTGCTGGTCAGCGTTGTCATCACTCGGCTCCCTTTCCAATAGGTGGTACCGAAGGATCCCGGACGAGCCCCCAAGAATCTGTAGCGGGTCCCAGCTAGGTCTCCGCTGGCAGATATATAGATAATCCTCTGATAGGAGTGCTCTGGAAATATTAGAAATATTACAGAGAAATCAGTGACACAGGACAACAGTTGCTCATTCTCCATTCACTTGGATTATATTTATTTTCAACTTCATTTTAACTTTGTATCTGCAATCATGAATTATTTTCTGTTATTTTGTTCTGCTTTACATTGAAGCACAGGTTATATCCACATTTGGATTACATGAAGTAATATAATCTTCAACTGTCTGTTTTCACATAAATGTATCCTCACATATTTTTCCAAACATGAACTTAAAGTTTGTATGAAACCAAAAACAAACGCTTTCCCTTTAAATCCCATGTTTGGTCTAGCATCAATCATGTCTAAACTTCTTCATTTAAACACCTGTAATCTTTGTCCTCTTATCAGAAGAGTATTTTTGTAAATAATTGTACATTTTATAAGTGTTCACTTTATACAACAGAATAATTCTCATTAGCAGTTAAGCTGTATTACATTTACACTATAAGAACACAGACTTCAATAATAAACATATCTGCCTCATAACTTGGCACTCAGTTCTATAAACTAAATCTGTATCATTGTAATATTACCGTGTGTGTGCCCTTAAACAAGGCCACAGCCATAACTGGTCTTACGCTGTACATTCACATTAACTTTTTACCCTTTTAACATTGTACTACACACATTGCTGTTTTCCACACACACTGAAATAACTCACAAATGCCCCGGAGCCGTAAGGTACAAATAAAATAAACAATCTGCGGATGTCGGCCGCCATTTTCTCACCTGCGTACTGTCAAACTTAACTGTTTACACATTTGACATACTTTTAGCTTACAGAGCACACATTACTGGGGATTCCTATTAGCTTATAAACATTTGTAGTCACATACAAGATGTGTAACTAACCTGGAAATATTAGAAATATTACAGAGAAATCAGTGACGCAGGACAACAGTTGCTCATTCTCCATTCACTTGGATTATGAGCTCATCTTGCTCTTCGCTAAATGACCCAGTGTGACGCTACTCATGGTTACTGCCACCCAGTGTCCATTTTATGGAATACATGTTATTATGTGCTTTTTCCGTAATATCTCATTAATATTTAATTATACCAGTCAAAATAAAATAAAATATTATTTCAATAAAAGGAAAGGAAACAAAAAGTAATAATCTCAACTAGGGATGGGACGGTATGAAAATTTAATATCACGATTATAGTGACTAAAATTATCACGATTATCAATATTATCACGGTTTTGTTGAAACGAGATGAAAGTGTTCAAAAATAGTTGATGCTCACACTGAAAACATTTCAGCACGTTTTATATTTAATAATCAACAAACAACTAATAAAACAAGCAACTCTATGCACTTAATTTAAAGAAAGATTAAATTCTGTGGCATTTCTTTCCTTACAATGAAAAGTGTAGAAGCATAGAAAAGCATAGAAAAGTCACTGACTTTCGCCATTCCTTCTCGAAAAAAAACAAAAAAAACATTGTGCGCTGCGCTTGCGTCAGACTGTTGCTGGCTGGACATGATTTAATAGTGAGTTATTAAAACCGCGATAATCAAACACGGTTTTAATGATAATTAATTTTTAAACGATATTACTAACCTTCAGCACATTTTATCACGGTTATCAATAAAACCGGTTATCGTCCCATCCCTAATCTCAACAAAACTTATTTTGTGAGTGTCACACACACAGCAAGTTTCAGTTCAGTTGCATGGAGAACTGAGAAGACAGAAGGTAAATGAAATGTTGGTGGGTCTGAAGAAACAGCAATCTGTTTTCACCCGGAGCAGAGAGGCCAGTGATGCTGCAGTGAAAGCCAGGTACCTAATTGCTACCGAAATAGCATTAGCATCAAAGCCGTACTATGAGGGGGAGTTCGTCAAAAATTGCATGTTGAAGGCTGCCGAAATTGTATGTCCTGAGAAGCGACAAGCTTTTGCCAATATTAGCTTGAAGAGAAATACCGTGGCAGACAGGATTTCGGGAACTATCGGCAGATTTGGACAGCCAACTGAAACGCAAAGTGGAGTCATTTCTGACATTTTCTGTTGCAATTGCAAGTGTCGCCAACTGGCCATATTCATTCGTGGAGTTGACGAGACTTTAACTGTCACAGAGGAGTTTCTTGAGTTGGTGCCTATGACCGACACCACAACTGCTGAGGACATTTTCTCCTCGGTCGTTGGAGCGCTGGATAGAGTCGGGGTGGACTGGTCTCGCGCCGTAAGCCTGGCTACAGATGGTGCGCCGTCAATGATTGGAAAAAAGGCAGGTGTTGTGACAAAGTTCAGAGAGAAAGTACAAGCCGCAAATGGAGGGGGTGATTTTTGGACATTTCATTGTATTTTGCATCAGGAGGCATTATGCTGCAAGTCGTTAAAAATGGATCACGTCATGGAGGTGGTTGTCCGAACTGTTAATTTCATTCGAGCCAGAGGTTTCAATCATTGTCAGTTTGACAGCCTTCTCAGTGACTTTAACATTACCCATGGTCTGCCATACCACAGTGAAGTAAGATGGTTTAGCAGAGGTGCTGTGCTGAAGCGCTTCTTTGATCTACAGGAGGAAATCGGACATTTCATGGAGGGAAAAGGTAAACCTGTTAAGGAATTACAGTGCCCACTATGGCTGCAGGACCTTGCATTTATGGTTGATATTACAGAGCACTTGAATAATCTGAACAAAATGTTGCAAGGCCGCAAAAAAATTATAACGCAGTATTATGACAGCATACGTACATTCAAGTTAGATGCAGATGGCAAGCGGTGACCCTGCTCATTTTCCCTGTCTAAGAGATGTGTGCGCAGCAAGCATTAATCCTGACGTAAGATGGTACAAAGACAAGATTTCAGGGTTACTGAGGGAGTTTGAGAAACGATTTCAGGTCTTTAGCGAACTCGAGACAGAATTCGCAGTTGCCTGATGCCTGTTGACATGCAACTTGAAATAATTGATTTGAAGTGTGATGTAGAATTGAAGGACAAATTTGCCTCTGTGGGCTTGGACACATTTTATCAGTATCTCCTGCCAGGCTATCCCAAATTAACAGCACTGGCTGCAAAAATGTTGTGCATGTTTGGGACTACATACCTTTGTGAGCTAATTTTCTCAGTAATGAACATTAATAAAACGAAAATGCGCTCAAAGCTCACACATAAGCACTTAAATGAGATTCTAAAAGTGACTGCTACTCAGGACATGATGCCTGATATTGATGCACTTGTGCAGGCTAAAAGATGCCAACGTTCAGGGGCAAATTGATAAAGTAAATTTGTTTACTTAAAAAAAAAAAAAAATTCCAAAAAACCATACATACTTATGTATAAATTTGCACATTTTACAAATATTATATTATAAAAGATTTTAAGTGTGTGAAGTCAATTCATGTGTTCAGAATTGCTTCCCAGAATTGGAAAATGGATTTTAAATAATTTTTGATTTATGTTAAACTGCAGGACAGTGTTTTTAAGTTCCACAAAACTGTGACTAAATGTTTTGCGACATTGTACACTAACTGTGATCAGTTTTTATGCATAATGCACTTAAATAAATGTTAAACTGAGTAATAGTGTTGTTGAAATTGCACATACTACTTAGGTTGTTCATAATATATTTTGTTAAAGGACAATTCATTTAATATAAATATTTTTATAATTTACTTCTTTGCACTAGTACAATGAAAAAAGTGGACTTATTGTTAGTTCTATGTAATTTTGCTATGAGTTTACTGGTCTGGCCCCCTTGAAATCAGAATAACCTGTATGCGGCCCCCAGACCAAAATGAGTTTGACCCCCCTGCACTAAATGAAATCATTTGTTAATAAGTGGGAAGTCGTGTCCTAGTGGTTAGAGAGTTTGACTCCTAACCCTAGGGTTGTGGGTTTGAGTCTAGGGCCGGCAATACCACGACTGAGGTGCCCTTGACCAAGGCACTGCTCCCCGGGTGCCGCAGCATAAATGGCTGCCCACTGCTCCGGGTGTGTGTTCACTGCTGTGTGTGTGCACTTTGGATGGGTTAAATGCAGAGCATGAAGTATGGGTCACCATACTTGGCTGAATGTCATGTCATTCAATAATAATCTTCAATTTTCTCAAGAATTGTAAGAAAAGACAGGATGACACATTTTACGGGGGAGACATATTCTTCTTTATTTGTTTGTAGGAAGTGTTAAGATTGGGTATAAAACAGCCAGTGTGTTTGACTGTGTATCATTAATAGATCAGTATGGAGCTCAGTCTACTTCCTCTAATGCTCTGTGAGTATAATTTTCTTATTTTGTGTAAAAATGTGGTGAATCAGTGTTCATCTGTATTTCATCGTCTCATGTACAGTATTTAATGTTTTCATTCATGCCGCTATTAATCTTAGTATCTAATCCAGTTCATGATATCTGTGTGTGAAAGTGAATTATACTCATGTGCTGCATGTATCTCAGACAGATCAGTGTATTTATTATTTATCATGTTCTGAATTGTTTTCTTCAGTAGACCTTCACCAGCAGCTAGTTCATCTTTATTTTCACTTGTGGTGTGATGTGGTGACATGAAGTACTGATGAAGTAATGATATTCAATCTCTCTGTTATTTCAGTTGTGTGATGACAGCACCACACTGATATTCTTAGTTATGCACACAGATGTTGTCTTTATTCTTTTACCTTCATCATTCTGGTCATTCTTGAATTCCTCCATTTTTGATAGATCTGAAAGGATAGAGATAGATTTTAGATGATTTGATAGAATAGAGATGATAGAAAGAGTTGAGCTGATCAATTCTGCTCATTATCAATATACAATTGATCTAAAATCTGTTGAATCAAAAACCCATTGACACTGCTTGTAGATTGCTATTTTGAATTATTCTATAATAGAGTTTATTTCTCTCTCAAATTTCAGTGTAAACTATTGAAATGGAGATGTTTTCTTGTGAAATTCCTTACAAAAGTTTTTAAATATATTCATGTAGTTCATTTAGAAGCAACTAAATCTAATAATTAATCAATAATTGTCTTTTCACTTTTCAGTGCTGATTTCAAACATTCATCCTGTACACACTCAAGGTGATTTATTTCTTCAAATATTCACACATATTATGCATATGCATTATAATACTAAATATAATAACATGTTAAGAGGGACTTTTTATTTACATATTTAATTTTACTACTTCATTATACTGTTATATTATTACTACTTTATATTGCACCATTCCTGTACAAAGACAAGAAATAAACACTGATACATGTGTAGATTATTGTGACTTATTTAGATGTTTCACCATAACTTCTGTTTGTTCTGTTCTTACAGACGCACTTAAACCTCGTCTGACTGTTAAGAATAAACGATCACAGATATTCAGAGGAGATACTGTCGAACTCGAATGTGAACTCAAGGGGTATGATTGGAAATACACATTTCAGTGTGGAGATAAACAACACAACTCTAGATTGGATGAGTTCAAGATCACTGTAGAGCTCACACAGTCATGCAAGTGTAAAGTCTGTAGAGACTCATTCTGCTCTGAATGGAGTAATGATGTGACTTTGACTGTTTCAGGTGAGTGATCATCACTGATACACGTCAGGATCTTATTCAGATGCATAAACAATTTATTGACTCCAACTGTATTTTATTATCAGCCAAATGTCCATATGGCAGTAGCATATATAATATAATTCACACTATGTGGTTAATGTGTTGTATTGAGATTAAGCAGACACAATTAACATTCAGTCTGTTTAAAATGCAGCATCTGCAGTAGAAACAACCCAGTCTCAGTATAAATAACAGAAATCATAAGATGTGATAGATGATGACTCATAAAGTAGTCATGGTGTATCATGAATTATTTACAGGCAAGCCCAAATTAACTGTAAAGCCCCAGAGTTCAGTGTTCACTGGAGACACAGTTACTCTGATCTGTGATGAAGGACGGTCAACTGGACAGAAAATTTACTGGCTCAAAAACTTTAAGAGAATAAAAGCTGGTTCTGCAACAGAAACACTGAGAGAAGTGAGAGTCTCTGATAGAGGAAGATATGCGTGTACTGTAGATAGAAAGACCACACAAAGCCAAGGAGTCATGCTAACAGTAAGAGGTCAGTGCTGTTTTTACAGGACAATCAGATTTAGAGTTTACAATAATATTATGAAGATTAATGTCCTCCAATCACAATATCATGTGCTGTCAGTTAAAGTAACTTCAGTTTGTTTTGCACAGAGAGACCCAAGCCTGTAGTGCGTGTCCAGCCGGATGGACGTGTGTCCAGAGGACAGACAGTCACTCTCTCGTGTGACATACAGCAGACAGACGTCATCAGCTGGAGCTACAGCTGGAATAAAGATGATTCAGAGATTCATGTCAGTCAGTCTCAGGAATACCGAATCAGTTCTGTTGATGAATCTCACACAGGTAATTACAGCTGCACTGGAAGAGAAACAGGAGGATCACGATACTCACACACCAGTGATAAAGTTACACTCACCGTATCAGGTGAGAGTCTTTATATCTGTTCACATCATTCTGACAACATGAGCAGAAATGTCTGTAAATAAGAAACCTTAACCAACATGTTTAATGTTTAATATAATGTGCATTGATTCATGCTCTGCTACTTACCTACTGTATGTCATTTGTAGTAAATCTGCAGATAAATAACTTAAACTAAAGGTATTTTAATAAATAAATGTGTTTACTTCAGGCTAAATCATGTCACAATCAAATTCCAAAAAAGAAAAAAGAAAAACTGCTGAGATGTCTTTTGAAGTTGTTTGTTGTATCATAGTACAGTAAAATAAATGAATGTATAATAAGATAATTGTGAAATAAATGTATGAGTCACTCTTATCATCTGTTAGGAAAGGAGAGCTATGGGACGGTTTACTCCAAGCTGAAGATTTAAGGTGAAGTAAACTAAAAACTATGCAAAATAAGCCATGTTTTATACTGAATTAATTTGTATAATTCCAGGTTCTGTTGCTGGATCTATATGATGAATACTCAACTTTTATCAATAATGGAATTTACAAATGTACCAAAAGTTGGTGAATTGGATGTATTATCCTTATTATTAATCATATTGTTTAAATTATTAATCATATTGTTTAATAAATTATTAATCATAGCATGCATATATTCATGATCCATGATATTTTAAAACAAGGTTTGTGTCCCCACAACACATGATTCTTCTAACCGCTGATACAGTACCACTGGGTTCAGATGCATTTTTCTTACATAACTGTTACATTATGTATTACAGAATAATGCATATTATAAGAGAATAGAAATAGGCCTACGTTCATGCATTAATCTTTCCTCTCACTGTCCAATACATATCATCTTGGTGATGATTTGGTTGTTTCATCCATATTTACAATCTATATGCACAATGCAAATCATTGTTTGATAATCTTCCATCTTCTTTATTAACTGTGTGTTTGTCCTCTTGCTTTCATACCTGTTGTACTTTAATCATGCAAGTTAATAAAACGTTTTCTTCCATGCAAGTTGTAAGAACTAAATAAACTACTATATCACTTGTGAAGTGAAACCAACTGAACACTACATCTTTAAATTTTCTCTAAATGGCATTTTTTATATATACATTTCAAAAGTCTTATTCTGTTCACCAAAGATAAATGTGAATTCCCTGTTTGTGCTGCCAGTAAAAACCACATCAGTTATATCCAGAAATCGTTAATCATATGCCCTTCGTCAGCTAAATACTGTACATTACAATCTAGATTCTAGCACTTTCCACAAAGTTGTGGAAAGTTGTGGAAGTTTCTAATGAATCTGAAGACCTACTTTGGTTCAGGTGTGTTTAATCAGAGTTGAGCTAAACTCAGTATAGTAGTGCTCCAGGAACAGGTTTGGACACCCCTGCCTTAAATGAAATAGAATGCAGTCAACATATAACAAATGATGAAAATAACTACTTTGCAATTGCCTTTATTTTAGAAAAATAAAACTGTTTAGTATTACATTATAATTTACATCTTCATTCCTGACTAAAGAGTTGTCAACCCAGAGAGAGTGTGTAATACAACAGACAGTTACGTTCAGAACAGCGTATCATCACTATTTCTTCAGTATGTATGCTGTGCACAGTATGCTATTTCTTTCTCTTTTTTTTTTTTTTGACAAAATGTGCAACTACATGATACATGAGATAAAGAATGCTACAGTCATGTAAACTGCACTCAACTTGACTCTTCATTTCCAGTGTAAAGAATGAACTAGAGACTATGTGTGCTGTGATTTTTAACCACATACATTTTTTTTAAACAAAATGGTTTAAAAATGCAAAATGACACTATTTTCAGAGATGACAACTCAACATGCTACACAATGAGGTCACAGGACAACAACATGGGACTGTTTGAAATGTACAGCATTGCACTTTTAAAAGTAAAGATTATTTATTGCTATTGATGGTTCATGAAGAATCTTTCCATTTCACAAAATGTTCTAGAGGTTCTTCATATTATTAAAATATTACTATGACAATATATATATATATATATATATATATATATATATATATATATATATATATAACCAAAAATAGTTTTTGATCCTCAAGACCATAGTCACTGGTGAAAACACAAACTTTACATTAAATAGCAGTTTTTTTTCTTTCTCACAAAGGTCTTAAATCTCCACTGAAGTGACTTCTCTGACATGTACGTGTTTGTACTTGTGAACACTCTTCTTTTGGCAATACTACAATGAAACCCATAAACAAACCCAATAAAACCAACACCAGTGGTGACAATGATCCAAGTGTTGAGTTTCGACGGAGAGTGCAAATCTCTTCCTGAAGCCAAAGAAGTGACATTTAAAAATCACAATGACATTTATCCATCTAATAACTTCCTTCAAGAAAGATTTAATTGGGAGAACCATTCATGTAGGTTATGTGAGAAAGACATTGAAACTGTAGATGTTTTTCCAATGTGAACTTGTACAGACTTTTTGGCTGGAATTTCAAAACTGGCTTCATTCCAAACATACATTAATACACTCTTTGACTGTGGTCTCAATTAAGGTTGGAGTATTGTTGAAGGAAAATATCCTAGAATTTTTGATAACTTAATTATTTTGTGCAACTACTATATTCATAGATGTAAGTATTTAAAGGTTAAACCCCACTTCAGCGGATTAAAGAATGAACTAAAGATATTTGCAAAGTCTCTTCATTACAGGAACGCCAAGAAACACATATGCTTGTTTTCGCTGTTAGAATAAGACCCTCGTCCTTCTTTTGCTTTCCCTTTTTATTCTGTTTTATCTTGGCAGTATCAACACTAATAATATGTGTTCAGTTGTTGAAATGTGCCGTAAATGTTTGTAATTGAAATTGATACCTTAATAAATGAAAACCATTGGCCAGACACACTGATCTATATATGGTGTATATATGATTTATAGATTAGTGGCCAGACATCAACATTGCTCGAGATAGAAAAGAAATCTAGAAGTCCGCCGTGTTTATTAATCCATTTGTACATAATATCACGCAAGCCCTGTGCGTTTTACTTACACTGCACCATACAACAGCGTCCGTTTGTCATTTTAGCGATGATGAGATAAAATTACCTGAGTTTAATTTTGAAGAACTCACGGCGACGCCATCTTGATGTTTTCAAGTGAAGGTGATGTATTTCCTGTTCGACAGTGGAGCTCAACTCGCCCATGGTCTGCAGCCAGACCCTTCTCAGTTTAGGTCTCTATTTATCAATAATCAAAAACAAATGACAACTATTTTTTGAGGATACAAACGTCTCTTAACACGGTTGGTCACACTAGCTGTTCTTAAGTTAGTCAAAAGTTGTATTTTTTTTACATTAGTTAATGCACTGTGAAGTGATCGAACAAGAACAAACAACGAACAGCTGTATTTTTTATCAACTAACAAAGTTAAATAAATACTGTATCAAATGTATTGCCTATATTTAATATTAGTTAAAACATCAGTGTCAACAAATGAAACCTTATTGTAAAGTGCTACCCTAGAAAAATTGATTTTGCCTGATAGAGAAAAATATATAGTTGACAAAACCACTAAATTATCAAATTTAAAAAGAGTCAGAAGAGTTTAGTAACCTTATGTTACCTGACATTAACCAATTAACCTGCAGCTTCACACGTTTCTCTGCTTTATTGATACAAACCCCCGATTAAAGCTCAAACTCAGCACCTGATCGCATATATCAAAAGAGGCTTTTTTGTTTGTTTGTTTGTTTGTTTGTTTGTTTATATTTAACTGATGAAAAAAACTAGTTAACTTGCCACGGTGTGCAAGCATTAACAAATGGAAGCAGATCATTTATTTATATGTATTTTCCATATGTACATTATTGTTATCAAATTAAACACATTACATGATTAGACCAAATTAAGGATAAATGTTGTTTTGGATTAATTCTGATTCTAGTTACAGAGATCATCATGTCATTTCTGTATTTAAGGCCCACATCATCACCAAAGACTGGATAAAAACAGGTCAGCACCCACAGCGACTGTCAGACGCCTGAAACCGGAAGACTGTCATCCAATTGTACTTGATGTTGCAATACAATATAGTCCCACAATAGCAACGCTTTCCCACATACTTTGCTATTCTAATTGTGCTTATGTCCGTATTAGTAGCAGTGGGTGGCAATTTATTTAAGTTTTATACCATCACCGTGATAACATAGTCATTCGCAAGCCTACAAGCTGAACCACTGTAGTGAAACCATCCTTACATTTTCATGGGACTGACAAACCTGGTATTGATTTAAAAGTGAAAAATATCAGAAAGATCTCAGTTGTAAAGACCCCCTCTAATATTATCACACAAAGGCCCTCATACACACAGATGACAACAGCAGATGATAAATCACTCACACTGACCCCCAGTCACTTACACATCTCACATTCTCCTTTTGCACTGATGAATTCATGGCCATGGACCAGACATGATTCAGTTACCCAAAACAGATGGTTGCAAAATCATTCAGAAATTTAAGCAACGTTTGTGGCTTCATAACTTCCCTTTTTCCACATTCTGAGTCCACATCATTTAGTCAAAATTACCTTATTTGAGCAGTCTGACGATAGGTTTAAAACGATCCGCTTAAAGTAATGATTTAGATCCAGCACTAAAATACATCCCTTCTCATTCAGTCTGATGTAGTTTTGCATCCCTTGCTAACAAATCATCAGTATAAAGTCCATGAACATGAGTTGTGTATGTTCTTATAATTACAGTTTTTTTCGATTGCTAAACGACAGTGGGCACAACTGGAGTCACATGGGCATAACTCTAACTACAGTCTGCACTGCAGCAGTTCCTGTGGACCAAACTCTAGTTCGTTTTTCATTGCTTGAACACGGTTTTCAAAACTCTACACACTTATCCCATGACTTTAACCACAACACTGTGGATTTACAGCACTTTGTTCAAATGCTAACACACTGCTGTCAGAACTGTGAAGCACACATTCAAAACAGAATAGATTTCAAACACTGCTGATTGCAATTTCAGGATTAGCCCTGTAAATTATTTGTTTGAATTACAGTATGTACTTTTAGTTTCTACCTTTTTTTTCTCATTACTGTAATTCCGTAAATTACTGCAGACTATTGAAGCAAACTACTAATTTTCATTTACCTTAAAGAATTGTTATGTTTTAAAAATTTTAATACAGTTTTTTACAGACGCTAGGACACATTTCTCAATACTTAGGTCACTTTTGCAAAACTCTTCACACAGTTCTCCTAACCAACTTTCAGCTTGGCAAAGCAGTTCATTTCACATTCAAAATGCACTACAACTACCAAAACACTTTATTCAGGTCTCAAAACAACTCATTCTTCCAGAACACTAGCAAAGGTTGACAGCCGACAAACACAGTTTGTCAGCCACAAAACAATGACCTAAAAAACACTAACAACATGTAGCATTATACAATGATTTCTTGTGTAAAACAAGGACACATCTCGGTTTATAATTCACTGCAATATATGTTACTGGAATGAATCAGACATGATGCAGAATTCGTCAATATTTTATGACGTTTATTTATTTTTATTTTTTTGCACTGAGTAATTCCAAAATAGAGGAATTTGTATACACACCATCCACTGATACAGATATAATAGTAATGCTAATCTACTAAATGTCCAGTTGTTTTTATAGCATTTAATTTTAAGATTTAAAATATATTTCATTCAAATATTACTGTAGAAATGTAGCAAATTGCTGTCTTATTCAGTTTTGTATTATGCTGTTGTTCTGAACATAAGTTTAACAGTTTTGAAAACAGTATGTAAGCATGTGCAAATTGGCCTGTGCATACAAAGTGTTTTGGCAGTTGTTGTGTCTGAGTGAGAAAATAATTCATGAAATTTGAGAAATGAAGTCATTGAATGCATTTTGTGCCAAAGCATAGTTGTGTGTGTGTGTGTGTGTGTGTGTGTGTGTGTGTGTGTGTGTGTGTGTGTGTGTGTGTGTGTGTGTGTGTGTAAAGGATCTTCCATATTCTCAGGATGACACATTTTACGGGGGAGACATTTTCTTCTTTATTTGTTTGTAGGAAGTGTTAAGATTGGGTATAAAACAGCCAGTGTGTTTGACTGTGTATCATTAATAGATCAGTATGGAGCTCAGTCTACTTCCTCTAATGCTCTGTGAGTATAATTTTCTTATTTTGTGTAATGATGTGGTGAATCAGTGTTCATCTGTATTTCATCGTCTCATGTACAGTATTTAATGTTTTCATTCATGCTGCTATTAATCTTAGTATCTAATCCAGTTCATGATATCTGAGTGTGAAAGTGAATTATACTCATGTGCTGCATCTATCTCAGACAGATCAGTGTATTTATTATTTATCATGTTCTGAATTGTTTTCTTCAGTAGACCTTCACCAGCAGTTAGTACATCTTTATTTTTACTTGTGGTGTGATGTGGTGACATGAAGTAATGATGAAGTACTGATGGCATGCAACATAAGATTTGCGATTCATTTTCTGTGTTATTTCAGTTGTGTGATGACAGCACCACATTGATATTCTTTAACTATGCACACAGATGTTGTCTTTATTCTTCCTCTTTAACCCTCGATCATTCAGGTCATTCTTGACTTCCTCCATTTTTGATAGATCTGAAATGATAGAGAGGATTGAGATGATTTGATAGAATAGAGATGATAGAAAGAGTTGAGCTGATCAATTCTGCTCATTATCAATATACAATTGATCTAAAATCTGTTGTATCAAAAACCCATTGAAACTGCTTGTAGATTGTCTTCTATAATAGAGTTTATTCATCTCTCAAAGGTTTAATCAGTGTAAACTATTCAAATGGAGATTTAAACTGTTTTCTTGTGAAATTCCTTTCAAAGGTTTTGAAAGATATTCATGTAGTTCATTTAGAAGCAACTAAATCTAATAATTAATCAATAATTATCTTTTCACTTTTCAGTGCTGATTTTAAACGTTCACCCTGTACACACTCAAGGTGATTTATATATTTCTTCAAATATTCACACATATTATACATATACATTACTGTATGATCAAAAGTATAATAACATGTTAAGAGGGGCTTTTATTTACACAGAGAAAATAAATATCTTGTAAATAAAGTGAGTCTATTGTTCTCATCAAGCAGGGCAAGAGGCTTCATTGGCACACAAAAGTAAGTGCTTCCAATGTATTGCACCATTCCTGGACAAAGACAAGAAATAAACACTGATACATGTGTAGATTATTGAGACTTATTTAGATGTTTCACCATAACTTCTGTTTGTTCTGTTCTTATAGACGCACCTAAACCTCGTCTCGTATTCTGTCTTCTTTATTACTCAGATTAGCGCCATATGTTTAATCGCTGTATTATATCGGTCATCCGCGGCTGTCTTTGAGTTTCATTGCGTTTAACTAAATGAACACAGCTGCTAATTAGTGTGATTAAACTCTATCTGTCACGTGACGTGCCATACACCTTCTTAATTTCAGGTTCAATGATGTTGTATTTGTAGTAAAATCGTGTTTATCACGACACTTACAAAAGTAATAAATGAAATGTGAAGTTAAAACACAGTAAACGGGACATTAACCATGTTTTTACCACAGTAACTGTAGTTTTACTATGGTATATTAGTAATCAATACAACAATACAATAATCACCAAACCAGCTATGTTTGTATCACTGTAATGTTAGTGTTTTTATGTGCTCTTATATGACAGATATCACAGTTATCATATGTTCTGTATCATGCGTTTTAATACCTTTTAATGTAAATCCAAAAAAAAATCAAATAAAACAAATTAAAATGAAATAATACAAAAAATGTATTTTTCCATCTTGCAGTTCATTCATATCAGTTTATATCTAAATATTTTGCTCACAGATCATTATTAACAATCTGTATATAACTCAATTTTATTTTCTCTCCCCTTTTTTATTATTTTTATTTTTATTTTTAGCTGAAAAGACGTAAAGACAGTCAGTCCAGTGGTGTTTCTGGAGAGGTATTCCTTCAGAAATGGAGACGACAGAAAGCTGCGGAGGCAGACATTTGCAGCAGTAAGTCTGTGATAGTTTGTCTCTTTTATCAAACATTCCTGCTGTTATAATTTGTACAGCATTTGTTGTTTCTTAAACTGTTGCACTGTCCAAATACCCACACTTGCCATCTTTGCACTTGACCACTTGATTAATTATTTGACGTCTTTCCTGTATTTGGCCTAGGTTTTCATGACCTGATGACTGTGTTTCCCAATCCTGATCCTGGAGAACCCCAACACTGCATGGTTTTGGTGTCTCTCTTATCTGACAAACACACTTTTGAGGTGTTGGAGACTTCACTGATGAGCTGATGAGTTGAATCAGGTGTGTTTGATCAGGGAGACGTCTCAAATGTGCAGTGTTGGGGTTCTCCAGAACCACCGCCTTATGGGACACACTTATGTGTTTACAGAGATTTTTAATATCTAATTATCAATATTTCACATACTGTACATTGATCTCGGTAAAAAGTCTGACAATTTATTCCAAAACATGATGCATGATGGGATACACTAAGCGTTGTATAGCGCTCCGGAGCAGTATTGGAGAGGTTTAGTGTGTGTTAAGGACGCTGTGCTTTGACATTATTAAGACCGGGGACAGTCTTGTGCACACACTGTCACGTACACACACTCTCAAGTGGCCAAGACTGCAAGTGTGGGTATCTGGACAGGGTCAAAGTCTTAAAAAAATGATCCCTAAACACAGTCGCACATCACAGTCTTAATAATTCAGTTTAACACTTGTATGATATTGTCTCATCTGACACTATCAAAATAATTCATATCACTATAGCTTGCTATTAATTACTTGCTTTTAATAATGCATGCATTTAACATTTAATTATACAACATCTTTACAGTGTAATGTATAAGTTGCACATAATTAATAATATTTACTCCCTTTCTGTCTTACAGGATTGTTTGCAGATAATGCTGTTCTTCTTTTTCAGAAGTTTTTGGGGAGCCAACCCTCACAAACCTTCCGAAAAACTAAAAGAGCTATTACTGAGTCTCAGCGAATCTTGCCATGATCAGCTCTTCCCAGGTACATTTGTTTAAAATATTTTTGAATCAACATTTACTCATCAAATGCTCTGGTTTGAATCTTACTTTAAATTAACTTAATTATATGTTTAATGAGCAATATTAATTGCACACAGAGTAAGTAGAGATTATCTTGTTTCACAGAAGAGAAGGAAGACCAAGGAAATGATTTGCTCAGGATGAGGAATGAAGACGGCCATCTTGTGCTCAAACAAACAGAAGTCCTCTGGTATGTGTGTGTTGAAGCAATGCTGTGTTATTTGTTACAGCACTTTATGATGATCTCTCACAGGACTGTTCATGTCAGCCTTCATTTTTTTTATATATTATTACAATTACAGCATGTTAGCAAAGTGTGACTGGACATTTTTAATCTTATGTTTTTAAAAACACACCACCTGTTTAAAAGCAGACAAGTGTCATGAAATTGGTTTAGTTGATATAAACACCAATTGACATTATCTCATTGTTTTGTAAATGTTGTGTTATAAATTGTGGATTGATAGTTGATTGGTTTGAAGCCAGGCCTTACACTGCACAGACTAAAACACATTTGTAAGAGAAGTCAGGAACTTTGGAGAAAGATTCTAGAGGAAGAAAGACACATTTACTGCAGCAATAGATGAATTCTAGAGTCTCTGAGAGCTACACATGCTAATGCAGTCTCATGAACAAGACCCTTGCCTCTGTAACTTTTTACTTTAAACTTTAAAATTTTTATTGCAGTATTTAATTTGTACAGATGATCTCATCAGCCAAATGAGGGGTTCTGACCAAGTGATGCTCTTGAAAGGACTGAAAGAAGAGGATGTGGTAAATTGTCTTCAGAGAAAAAGCTTCTCTAAAGGTCTTAAAGCAGCTTGAAGAATGGTAAGTGTACAGTACTACAAGGGTCATAGTTGCTCACCCTGCTAAAATCACACAGCATACATAATGCTGAGCAACATAAACTGAGCTCTCTGTCCATTAAACAACTTCATCTGGATTGTTTTTCACTTTGACCAGGTCTGGGATGTTAGGACTGAGAGATCCTCTGGCTGAGAACAAGCTACACCACATCAGTGCTGGATATCAAACACAAACTGTTTCCAGACACAAGAGAAGAAGATCATGATGGGGAGATGAAACCAGTTTAGATGTGATGATAAGGAATCATTATTTTCTGGAACAGTATCACATGTCTTATAAGTATCACATGATCTGTATCACAGTTGAATATATGAGTTAATATATGAGGTTAATGTATTTTTGTTGATAATTATTTTCCTTGAATCTTATTTGTCTTGATGCTACTTTATCAACTTTATAGTGTATGCTTCAATAAAATGAAAATTGTGAATATTGTGTTCTGAAGATTCTTGGTAAACACATCATTTTACTAGGTAGGCTCATATGTGTTTATTTTAGACTTGGAAAAACTACATATTAATTATTAGGATTATTTTTTACTTAAGTCATAAACATTTTTGATCGGATTAATAACATCTGGGACATCAGTGCACCAGAAAGTTATTTTTTATATTTTAGTAACAAATATGCAATTTTTTTGTGAAATAAAGGGAGTTATGAGATTAATTATTTTGCATTACAAGATGGTGCCATGGGCTTTATTGTTACAAACACTTGAGGGATAACTGAGAATGTAGCAGGAATGATCAACGTGGATCTTGTACTGTATTCAAACCAAGAGCATCCACATTACTAATGTCCAGCACATGAGGAAGATACAGGGGTGAGGAGGACATTTTTACACTGATTTTTGCTAATTAGTTTATATATATATATATATATATATATATATATATATATAAATATTCTTAGTACTGCATGAATTTGTCCTTGTGTAATAGTGAAGTATCACAATGTGTATACATTGTCCTTGATTACTGCTTTACAGTGGGGAATAGATAAAGGCAAGTTGTTGCAGGTTCATCCATTATATTTATTGCCATTTACTTCAAAAATCAAAGAAATAATCTATTATTTTCATTATTAAATAATTTCTTTCTAATTGTTCCATGTTTCATCAGATGGCCTCACAATGTCCTGTCAAAAGCTGTCCTAGTCATGATGTAAGAATAGAAAACAGAGGACTGTGAAAACTGTCAGATATAAATGTGACTCAGCTCAGTTTGTTGTCCATGATGAGGAGAATACATATATGTAGGTTTTACTGTCCTTCTACCCCCAGGGGCCCAGTAGCACCCCCCGGAAGAGCCCAAAACTGTACATTTCAAATGGCTGTAAATCAGAGTCCAATAAACATATCAAAGAGAAAATGGGCAGGATTATTACTTATGCTATGCTGATAAAATAATGTTGAACTCAGTTTTCAGAAATAAATGGAAAGCTGGCATAAAGGCATTTTAAATATTGCTCACTGTAAAATACCACATTTCAGCCTGCCTCTCAAATATATCATAGATGTTTGCACAATGAACATATTTAGATATCCAGTTTTCCTTAAAATAAATAATTTATTTTGTTTCGTTAATAAAAAGTTTTAAACTACATTACCCACAACCCTCCGTCGTTCTATCTATGGAAAGGCAACACTAGGGGGCTGTTTTTTGCAGTTCATTGAAGTTATGCACAGGGTTAGGGATAGGATCTCGCTAAAGATATCATTTTTCTCAAGATAGCGACACTTCATTGTTGACTTAATATATTACTAATGTGATGATAGCAGCAAAACATACTTTTTAACATGATGCGCTGTTTAAAATAGTTTAAAAGATAGTCCAACCACAGACTGTCCTGAAAATTCACAGCCAATGACATCAAAGCTGAGCAGCGGCGTCACACTTCCTTATCCATTTATGACAGATGTCTTTCGTTTTTCGGCTGAAGGGATAGATTCGGTTAACAATAGATAATATTTGCTACTTATTAGATTCTGCGTCTACACCTATTAACACTATTACACTATTAACGTCTACACCTTCCTCCGTTGTTCAGCTTGACAAAAATTGGGCAATATTGATGTGCACATGCCCAGCACTCGCAGTTAGCACCCAACAGATAGATTCCTCTCATTAAATATAAAACAGATTTTTAAGATTTAATTTTTTTTTGACCAAAGAAAAATATATTTACTAATCAAATGATGTGCTTCTAACATTTACATTGTATATTACATTGTGTTTTAAAGTTACAATTGTTCACATTAAATTGTGTTTCTGTGATTTACCATTCTCTACCATTTGAACTCTAGGAATAAAAACAGAAAGAATGAATCAATGAATGAATGAATGAATGAATGAATGAATGAATGAATGAACAAATAAATACATAAAGCATAATGAACATGCATATTTTGTAAAGATCTTCCATTTTTTATTGATATGTCAAACTCATTTAAAGACGTACCCAAATTAAGAATAAAAAGGCAGTTATGTTGTAAACGTTAACTATTTTCAGTATGCAAATGAAAATGCTTTTATTAAAAAACAAAACAGTAAATACAGTATGTCTTTCAGAGAACACTGGAAAAAGCTGACCAAAATGTTATACAACACAATGTAAATGTTTCAAACTCACAAAATAACATCATGAAGCAAATCAAGTGTGTAATATCATCTAAAAAACTCTATCAGCACAGCATCAAATAAACACTGATTGTCCGAACAATGGAAGACAGAGAAAGTGTTCAGGAAAACAAACACCTGCTTCCTTTGACAATAACATCATGAATTCACTTCATGACTGGAATTAGGGGAAGATGGTGTATGAATATCTCCTTTACTAAAACTCTTGATGAGAACTGATGCTTTTTTCAATGATAAAAGCATTAGGAAGACACCAAGTAAAGTTTACTGTATGAAGCTTGAAAAAGAGAACACAATGCTTTATCAATGCGAAAAATACTATTTTTAACTATTCTGTAATGTATTCATTATGAGCTTATAATTAAAACAAAGTTACATCTTCTGCAAAAATCAAACCACTGCAAAGTCTAATCACTGATCCAGGGACAATTTCTGTGTGTGCGGGGGATAAAGAGTTAACGAGGTGAGTCCTTGTGCATGATGGAGAACTACAGTGTTATCTGCAAACAATCCTGTAAAACAGAAAGGAAGGAAATATTACATTACATTCAACTTATACATTACACTGGGTTTTGTTTAGAACACAAAAGCAGCCTCTGTAAAGATGCTCTATAACTAAATGTTAAATGCATGCATTATTAAAAGCAAGTAATAAATAGCAAGCTATAGTCATATGAATTATTTTGATAGTGTCAGATGAGACAGTCCTGGGGCTTGTACAATATCATACAAGTGATGTGCGACTGTGTTTAGGGATCATTTTAAAGACTTTGACCCTGTCCAGATACCCACACTTGCAGTCTTGGTCACTTGAGAGTGTGTGTACGTGACAGTGTGTGCACAAGACTGTCCCCGGTCTTAATAATGTCAAAGCACAGCGTCCTTAACACACACTAAACCTCTCCAATACTGCTCCGGAACACTATACAACGCTTAGTGTATCCCATCATGCATCATGTTTTGGAGTAAATCGTCAGACTTTTTGCCGAGATCAATGTACAGTATGTGAAATATTGATAATTATTAGATATTAAAAATCTCTGTAAACACATAAGTGTGTCCCATAAGGCGGTGGTTCTGGAGAACCCCAACACTGCACATTTGAGACGTCTCCCTGATCAAACACACCTGATTCAACTCATCAGCTCATCAGTGAAGTCTCCAACACCTCAAAAGTGTGTTTGTCAGATAAGAGAGACACCAAAACCATGCAGTGTTGGGGTTCTCCAGGATCAGGATTGGGAACCACAGTCATCAGGTCATGAAAACCTAGGCCAAATACAGGAAAGACGTCAAATAATTAATCAAGTGGTCAAGTGCAAAGATGGCAAGTGTGGGTATTTGGACAGTGCAACAGTTTAAGAAACAACAAATGCTGTACAAATTATAACAGCAGGAATGTTTGATAAAAGGGTAAAACTATCACAGACTTACTGCTGCAAATGTCTGCCTCCTCCAAAATATTTAGATATAAACTGATATGAATGAACTGCAAGATGGAAAAATACATTTTTTGTATTATTTAATTTTAATTTGTTTTATTTGATTTTTTTTTGGATTTACATTAAAAGGTATTAAAAGCATGATACAGAACATATGATAACTGTGATATCTGTCATATAAAAGCACATAAAAACACTAACATTACAGAACATAGCTGGTTTGGTGATTATTGTATTGTTGTATTGATTACTAATATACCATAGTAAAACTACAGTTACTGTGGTAAAAACATGGTAAATGTCCCGTTTACTGTGTTTTAACTTCACATTTCATTTATTACTTTTGTAAGTGTCGTGATAAACACGATTTTACTACAAATACAACATAATTGAACCTGAAATTAAGAAGGTGTATGGCACGTCACGTGACAGATAGAGTTTAATCACACTAATTAGCAGCTGTGTTCATTTAGTTAAACGCAATGAAACTCACAGACAGCCGCGGATGACCGATATAATACAGCGATTAAACATATGGCGCTAATCTGAGTAATAAAGAAGACAGAATACATTTTATAAAAGGCATTAAAAGAGTGTATATACGACTACTCACCCAAACTGTGGAACTGACAGCAAGTATCGCGATGTGTGCTGAATGAGACTTCTTGAACGTGATTTCATAGCGATAAACATCTCATGTCCTCGCGTCGAAGTTCTGACGCCAAAAGTTTCCCACTGAAAGCAATGAAGGTGGTAGTGCGTCGATATTTCGACGCCGAGAGGCACATTTGGCGTCATAAAAGTGACGCTAGGGGCGCTTGACCATGCTTCGGTTTTTGACGCCTTTGGAGTGAAAAATAATAGTGGAAAATAATAAATAAACGTCTCTAACATGTCAGTCTTTAACTTAAGGCATTTTCTGACTGTGTGTCAAACATTTAAAGCTCATTCAGCCAGTCTCTGATTAAATGCATCACACTGACAGGAATCAATGATTATAAACCCTAAGATCCAAACAGCATCACAGTCAAATCAGACAACAAGAAGGCAGGAAACATGACAATATCAAATAAAGGGTACAGTTTAGATGGTCCGACAGATATTTCTAAACAAGTAGTTTAAACAATGGATATTAATTGATATGACCAGATTAAGGATACATTTTGTTTTGGATTAATTCTGATTCTAGTTACAGAGATCATCATGTCATTTCTGTATTTAAGGCCCACATCATCACCAAAGACTGGATAAAAACAGGTCAGCACCCACAGCGACTGTCAGACGCCTGAAACCGGAAGACTGTCATCCAATTGTACTTGATGTTGCAATACAATATAGTCCCACAATAGCAACGCTTTCCCACATACTTTGCTATTCTAATTGTGCTTATGTCCGTATTAGTAGCAGTGGGTGGCTATTTATTTAAGTTTTATACCATCATCCTGATAACATATAGTCGTTCGCAAGCCTACAAGCTGAACCACTGTAGTGAAACCATCCTTACATTTTCATGGGACTGACAAACCTGGTATTGATTTAAAAGTGAAAAATATCACATTTGTTTCATGTATGAAATACAGAAAGATCTGTTGTGAAGACCCCCTCTATCAAAATGAATTCTGGTTAAAGACACAATTCAGTTACCCAAAACAGATGGTTGCAAAATCATTCAGAAATTTAAGCAACATTTGTGAATTCATAACTTCCCTTTTTCCACATTCTGAGACAGTCAACGACATTTAGTCAAAATTACCTTATTTGAGCAGTCTGACGATAGGTTTAAAACTATCCGCTTAAAGTAACGAATTAGATCCAGCACTTAAATACATCCCTTCTCATTCAGTCTGATGTAGTTTTGCATCCCTTGCTAACAAATCATCAGTATAAAGTCCATGAACATGCTTGTGTATGTTCTTACAATTTATACAGAAACAATGAATTATTGATGAGCTTACTGTATATACAAAACTCAATATTCTAACAAAATATAGACTGAAACAATTGTCAGGGGTATTAAGTATAAAAAGTCATAGCCATAATCATGCTTTTGGCAAATTATACTTATACTGTGTGTGTGTGTGTGTTTGTGTGTGTGTGTGTGTGTGTGTGTGTGTGTGTGTGTGTGTGTGTGTGTGTGTGTGTGTGTGTGTGTGTGTGTGTGTGTGAACCTGTCCCAAGTACATACTACTTGGGGGCAAATTTGTGTGTGTGTAAAGGATCTTCCATATTCTCAGGATGACACATTTTACGGGGGAGACATTTTCTTCTTTATTAGTTTGTAGGAAGTGTTAAGATTGGGTATAAAACAGCCAGTGTGTTTGACTGTGTATCATTAATAGATCAGTATGGAGCTCAGTCTACTTCCTCCAATGCTCTGTGAGTATAATTTTCTTATTTTGTGTAATGATGTGGTGAATCAGTGTTCATCTGTATTTCATCGTCTCATGTACAGTATTTAATGTTTTCATTCATGCCGCTATTAATCTTAGTATCTAATCCAGTTCATGATATCTGAGTGTGAAAGTGAATTATACTCATGTGCTGCATGTATCTCAGACAGATCAGTGTATTTATTATTTATCATGTTCTGAATTGTTTTCTTCAGTAGACCTTCACCAGCAGCTAGTTCATCTTTATCTTTACTTGTGGTGTGATGTTGTGACATGAAGTAATGATGAAGTACTGATGGCATGCAAAATATGATTTGCAATTCATTTTCTGTGTTATTTCAGTTGTGTGATGACAGCACCACATTGATATTCTTTAACTATGCACACAGATGTTGTCTTTATTCTTCCTCTTTAACCCTCGATCATTCAGGTCATTCTTGACTTCCTCCATTTTTGATAGATCTGAAATGATAGAGAGGATTGAGATGATTTGATAGAATAGAGATGATAGAAAGAGTTGAGCTGATCAATTCTGCTCATTATCAATATACAATTGATCTAAAATCTGTTGTATCAAAAACCCATTGAAACTGCTTGTAGATTGTCTTCTATAATAGAGTTTATTCATCTCTCAAAGGTTTAATCAGTGTAAACTATTCAAATGGAGATTTAAACTGTTTTCTTGTGAAATTCCTTTCAAAAGTTTTTAAATATATTCATGTAGTTCATTTAGAAGCAACTAAATCTAATAATTAATCAATAATTGTCTTTTCACTTTTCAGTGCTGATTTTAAACGTTCACCCTGTACACACTCAAGGTGATTTATATATTTCTTCAAATATTCACACATATTATGCATATGCATTATAATACTAAATATAATAACATGTTAAGAGGGACTTTTTATTTACATATTTAATTTTACTACTTCATTATACTGTTATATTATTACTACTTTATATTGCACCATTCCTGGACAAAGACAAGAAATAAACACTGATACATGTGTAGATTATTGTGACTTATTTAGATGTTTCACCATAACTTCTGTTTGTTCTGTTCTTATAGACGCACCTAAACCTCGTCTGACTGTTAAGAATAAACGATCACAGATATTCAGAGGAGATACTGTCGAACTCGAATGTGAACTCAAGGGGTATAATTGGAAATACACATTTCAGTGTGGAGATAAACAGCACAACTATTATGATGATGATTTCAAGATCACTGTAGAGCTCACACAGTCATGCAAGTGTAAAGTCTGTAGAGACTCATTCTGCTCTGAATGGAGTAATGATGTGACTCTGACTGTTTCAGGTGAGTGATCATCACTGATACACGTCAGGATCTTACTCAGATGCATAAACAATTTATTGACTCCAACTGAGAAAAAACTACTAGTTAACATTTCATATGGAAATTTGGCTGATAATAAAATACTTCCTATAATTGTAACAATGAAAGTTGAGCATCAAAATGAGTTCAGCATCCAATTTGAGGAGCCAAGTCTCAGAGGATTTGTATCTTCATGTGTCGTCTTTATGAGACCTCTCATGTAAGAAGAGCATAAAACAGCCATACAATTATATTACTCATAATGACAAAATAAATAAGATGACAGGAGAGGCAAAATTAAGAAACATTTAATATAAATAACAGAAATCATACACAGCGATAGATGATGACTCAGGATTGTATTGTTAAATATTTACAGATGATCCCATTGTAACTGTAAAGCCCCAGAGTTCAGTGTTCACTGGAGACACAGTTACTCTGATCTGTGATGTGGGACGGTCAACTGGAAGGACAATTTACTGGCTCAAAAACTTTAAGAGAATAAAAGCTGGTTCTGCAGCAGAAACACTGAGAGAAGTGAGAGTCTCTGATAGAGGAAGATATGCGTGTACTGTAGATAGAAAGACCACACAAAGCCAAGGAGTCATGCTAACAGTAAGAGGTCAGTGCTGTTTTTACAGGACAATCTGATTTAGAGTTTACAATAATATTACGAAGATTAATGTCCTCCAATCACAATATCATGTGCTGTCAGTTAAAGTAACTTCAGTTTGTTTTGCACAGAGAGACCCAAGCCTGTAGTGCGTGTCCAGCCGGATGGACGTGTGTCCAGAGGACAGACAGTCACTCTCTCGTGTGACATACAGCAGACAGACGTCATCAGCTGGAGCTACAGCTGGAATAAAGATGATTCAGAGATTCATGTCAGTCAGTCTCAGGAATACCGAATCAGTTCTGTTGATGAATCTCACACAGGTAATTACAGCTGCACTGGAAGAGAAACAGGAGGATCACGATACTCACACACCAGTGATAAAGTTACACTCACCGTATCAGGTGAGAGTCTTTATATCTGTTCACATCACATAATTAACGAAAGAGAAACCTTGACCAACATGTTTTTAAAAAAAAAAAGAAAGATATTTTTTTTATTTTAAAGCGAAACCAAAATTTATCAGGTGAAAGAATGTTTAATATAATGTGCATCGATTTATGTTCTGCTACTTATTTACTGTATATTATATGTAGTAAATCTTCAGATAAAAAAAACAACAAAAGCTATTTTAATGAATAAATTAGTTTAATTGAGGCTAAAACGTGTCACAATCAAAGTACAGATTAACAAAATGATTAATTTGACCTACTGAACTTTTATTTTAAAACATCAGAATCTTCAGGACTAGTGTTTTCAGAAGCTGGAGTGATCGCAGGACTGAGTGTCACATTTCTGCTCATTTTCGCTCTGGTCTTGCTGTGGTGCTGCAAACACAAAGGTTCGTCTCATCTCTTTAAATCAGCATTAACTATTCATACAGACAATCCCAACTATAATGAACTTTGGAAGCTTTTTATGGTTAAAGGGGTCATATGACGTTTGATAAAAAAGGAACATTATTTTGTTTAATGTAATGTGTGTAATTTGGTGTAATGCAATGTGTTTATGCGGTTTAAGGTAAAAAAAAAAATTGTACTGTACATTATTGTTTCTCTTCTATGCCCCGCCTTTCTGAAATGCCTCAATTTTACAAAGCTCATTGTGCTGATAAGCGAGGTGTGCTCTGATTGGCCAGCTATCCAGTGGATTGTGATTGGCTGAATACCTCAAGCATGTGATGGAAATGTTAAGCCCCTTACCATACTATGATGCTGTCTCCCTTCACGACCAGACAAAACCATTAAAACCCATTACAAACGAGCCATTTGTAGCATCCAGTAGGAACATAATTACTAATTATAAAGACTTATACTGTGTTTTAACGTGTTGTGTATCTACACTACTTAAAACTCGTGTTTGAATCATCAGTGGCAAATTCTTTAAATATGAAAACTTACTTACAGGCTGTGTGTCAGCATTATTTGCCAGAACATGACATTGTAGGCTACTCTCACAGGAAAGAGTCCTCATCCTCCATAAAATGCGCTGCACACATTTGAATATTTGGGACTGTTCTGGAACCATTTGGGCTGGATTGATAATTTGGCATGCCGGGCATTTTCCCCAGTGGACTGATGAACTTAACGGACAGTGCGCAGCCAGTGGCCCATTGGTTTGTCTCCTGTATTGTAAACATCCAATCACAATGTGCTATAGATGAACCGATGAAGTAATTCGCTCCGCCAATATAAAGATCGCATTAACCCAACTTCTTCCTCGTCAGCTTTTTCCACATTTTCATAGCAGCTTTATCAAGAACAGGCTTGCTCTGTGTAATGCAGGCCAAAGAGCCAGGCAGAAGAAGCGAGCTAAACTGGTCAAGTGCTTGATAGGGACTCGCAACAGAAGTAGGCATATAAACTTATCCTAATTTGTGCATGCCATGAGTGTAGAATACGTAAACACTTTAATTAAACAAATTTGTTCCCCGTGATTTTTTGGCCAAGTCAAGTTAAGTGTGTTAATAGAGGTTTTTGGAAGACCAAAGTAGTTTTGCTTTCACAACGAAACACACAGCATCTCCACAACACAGTGACAATGACAACAATACTACAGAACCAAAGTTACGGCTTCTTCCTTTGTGTGAACATTTGGGCATTGTTATGCAAATCTTTCCACATTGCAACGTAGATGGGGGCCGTGTTTAAATGGGGCATTTTAGGAGGGCGTGGACGAACCTTAACTTTTATAAAGAATATCTCTTAGAGGGATCTTATCTATTCACAAACATCTTGTAACACTCCAAAGAAAAAGGAACTTGAAAACACATCATATGACCCCTTTAAAGATAATTTTATATTAATATCTGTCATAATCTGAGGACAGGAAAACAGTTTGTGAATCATTCCTGAGGTTTCTCTGTGTTTAAGTAGGTGCAGGATCTCCATGTTCCTCTACTGACCATCAGCCGCAAAACATCAGACAGACATCAGAACAGAAGACGAGTGGACAAACACCACCGCAGTCCGGTCAGTCTCAGTCATCACCCAGAAATACTCACAATCTCTTTAAATTAATAGCAGTAATGTGTTTTGTTTGTTGGTAAATATATGTGTTAGATAAGTTACATTCAAAACGATGACCTATATAGAAACGAGTGCTTTGGTTTAAATGATTTAACTTTATCATGGACAACAAAATAGCCATAAGTTTAGGACAGAAAAAAACTCAGTAAATAAACAACTGAAAAACAAAAAACAGAAAAAGAGAGGAAAAATCTCTCACATGGTCATGGTGCTACTATGAGGGAGCATGGAAACAAGGAGACCAGAAGTACATCAGACTTTCACTGAATCAAGGGGAACCAGGAAAACACATGCAGCAGAAGACAATCAACAAGTAGAACTAACAAACACTAACTGAAAGGACTGGGGCTTTTAAACACATGATAACGAGGGACTAAGGAGATACACCTGGAATCAAATTAACAATCAACTTGAGGTCACATGGAGCAAAACACACACAAAACATGGAACAAAGTCTGACACTCATTCATTATTTTTTAATGCAGATACCATATATGGACCTTCTTATGTGTCCTATGTAAAGATTCACCTGAAATCCATGAATGAAATTAAGAAGAAAAAGAAAGACCAAGGTAAGAAACCAACCTGCTGAGATGTCTATGCAGTTGTTTGTTGTAACAAAATACATAAAAATAAATGCATGTAAGATATAATTTAAATATATCTGTTAGGAACGGAGAGTTATGACACTGTTTACTCCAAACTGAAGATTTAAGGTGAAGTGAACTAAAAACAATGTAAAATATCATAATATGAAGCAATTACAACGATGCATGTTTTATACTGAATTAATTTGTATAATTCCAGGTTCTGTTGCTGGATCTATATGATGAATACTCAACTTTCATCAACAATGGAAATCAAAAATGTACCAAAAGTTGGTGATTTGGATACATTACCCTAACTATTAATAATATTGTTTAAATTATTAATCATATCATGCATATATTCATAATCCATGACATTTTAAAACAAGATTTGTGTCCCCACAACACATGATTCTTATAACTGCTGATACAGTACCACTGGGTGCATATTCATTCATCTTACATAATTGTTACATTACTAATATGCATATGAATATTTTAAGAAAATAGCAATAGGCCTATGTTCATATGTTTACATTTAAGCACAGAGCTTCCTCAAGCATCAGGGTCAGTTTATGACACAGTTGTTTTAAGATTTCTTTGGTGATTTCAAATATTAAATTGTATCCTAAGCTTAGTGAACAGTTTTGGAGAAATTGATGTTTCCCCATTCAAAAAGATAGGCGATGCCTGAGAGGCGTTTTAGAGATGGCAGCTGAGTGACATGACTTGTCTTAAAGAGACTTTGATCATTGCTGTTCATAAGCGCCATCTGCTGTCAGAGATTGAATCTATATCTCATTCAGCTTGTGTGCTGAACATAACTTTTTCTCACTCCTGTAAATATGTTTATTAGACACATTTATTAAGACAAAAAAATAATAAAATAAAATTGCTGTGTTTATGATGAGATCTGATAAATCTCATTCAGGTAAGACTCTTATTATGTGGGATAACAATAATGCTACTAATTCTTGTGATTAATTCAGTATCTCTGTAATTTAGCGCAGTTGTGATAATTGGATAATCTGAAGAAATATAAAAAATAAAATTTGGACAGAAAGTTTTTAACAACTGCATTTTGACAACACACAGACATCAAGAATCAGCATAAGAAACTCGACAGTGTTGAAATCAACAGACTATACATATAATCTCTGACGATCACAAAACAAGCAACTAAAGTCATGATAAAACAGGAAATATAAAAGCAAATAATAAGAATACAAAGAGTGAGACAATTTGGCTTTATAATTGATTCATGCCTGAATGCATGCTGGGAGTCATGAATATGTTTTGTACTATGCTAGCCCCCATCATGCACTGCAGCAGGAAGCCTTTCATTTGATTGACACCATTGTTGAGATTCATACGCTGATTCTTAACGTCTCTGTTTGTCTGAAAAAATCTTGCAAAATTTCTGTGTACATTCAGTTTTTTTTTAAATCATCAGGATATTTGGGTTGTCATGACACTGCTGGGTCTCAAGCTGTAGTATCACAAGGTTACTGTTTTATTTTTTATAATTATATATCTTTACATTTTCTCTATATGGCATTTTTTAATAAGTTTCAAGAGTGTTATTCTGTTCACCAAAGATACGTGTGAATTTCCTGTTTGTGCTGCCAGTAAAAACCACATCAGTTATATGCGGTTATATGCATTAATCACATGCCCTTCATCAGCTAAATACATTACAGTCTAGACCCCAGTACTTTGTTTCATTATGAGCTTAAATCTGGGATGTCAAATCCTGCTCCTGGAGGGCTGGAGTCCTGCAAAGTTTAACTTCAACCATCTTCAATACAACTTCCTGGAAGTTTCTAATGAAACTAAAGACCTTGATTACTTTGGTTCAGGTGTGTTTAATCAGAGTTGAGCTAAACTCAGTATAGTAGTGCTCCAGGAACAGGTTTGGACACCCCTGCCTTAAATGAAATAGAATGCAGTCAACATATAACAAATGATCAAAATAACTACTTTGCAATTGCCTTTATTTTAGAAAAATAAAACTGTTTAGTATTACATTATAATTTACATCTTCATTCCTAACTAAAGAGTTGTCAACCCAGAGAGAGTGTGTAATACAACAGACAGTTATGTTCAGAACAGCGTATCATCACTATTTCTTCAGTATGTATACAGTATACAAAAATGCAGTGCACAGTATGCAATTTTTTTTGTAAAAAAAAAAAAAAATCGTATTTTTTCTTTGCCAAAATGTGCAACCACACGATACATGAGATACATGAGATAAAGAATGCTACAATCATGTAATTGCACTCAACTTGACTTTTCATTTCCAGTGTAAGGAATGAACTAGAGACTATGTGCTGTAATTTTTACCACCAAATTTTCCTAGTTTTTTAAAATCAAAATTACACATTTTTCAGAGATGACAACTCAGCTCAATGCTACTTGCTGAATGAAACATGCTACACAATGAGGTCACAGGACAACAACATGGGACAGTTTGAAATGTATATCATTGCACTTCTAAAAATAAAGATTATGTATTGCTATTGTTGGTTCCGTGAAGAATATTTCCATTCCACAAAATGTTCTTTAAAGGTTCTTCATATTATTAAAACACAATTTTTTTTTAAAGAGTTTAAAAATTAAGTTCTTAGGGGTACCAAAAGTTATTCTTTCCTCTGTATTGCTAAGAAAACCTCCTTTTTTGTGTATTGAATATACTGTTTCACAAAATAGCCGGTTGCAAACAGCATATATATCGCATCCACCAATGATCCTCAAAACCATCTAGTCACTAGTGAAAACAAAATTTACATTAAATATTTTTTTTCTCTCTCACAATGGTCTTAAATCTCAGCTGAAGTGACGTCTCAGGCATGTACAGTATGTGTGTGTTTGTGTCATATCTCTCCCAGTTTGCAGTAAACCGTGTTCATTGGTTCTGAATCGGGTTCTGCTGACTGGTGAACTGTAGCTTTTACTTTAATAGCTCTGTCGTGTCCAGATTGCTGTTGCTCCTGATTGTTTCTCTTCACTGCCACACTGTCTACTTGACAAGCCTTGGTCTGAGAAATACATAAACCAGCAAATAAACAGGTCACACAGAGTTTCACTGCATCTAAACAGATCAGAGGACATTGATTCAAATTACAGTCTCACTATTTGGAGGAGATTCAGTAAGATATTGCGTACATGCCGTGATGGAGTGTCATAGATGGTTTCTACTTTGTTGCTGAAGGTGTTGTTTGTCGGAGATGTCAGGGATGTGGATGGCTTTTGCACTGTGCTGTAGATTGTCTCATGATGCTGTTGAATCACAAAATAACTGGACTGATACAGAGAGAAAATACAGAGTTTAAAAATAAAATAAAACTAGTCAAGAAAAATAATTCTGCTCTGAGAGAGAATTATACCTGCGGATGAATTTTTGAACACTTCCTTCTCATGACAAATACTACAATGGAAGCCATAAACAAAACCAATAAAACACCAACACCAATGATGATAATGTTCTGAGTGCTGAGTGACGATGGAGAGTGCAAATCACTTTGCAGCTTTTCATTACCTAAAGATAAATATAATAACACATTTTAGAAAACTAAACAACAAGAAAACAACTATTTAAACTTGGTACAGCATAATATCTTGGCACTAAATAAGCAAATAGCCAAGCCATCTTCAGCTCCACATCAACAGCGATCATAACGGAGATAGAGCATTATTAATCATGAAGCAGAAGACCACAGACTTCAAACACACAAAGAAAACAACAGCCATATTGTCCCAATCTGCAACCGGTGAGAAGCTGATGACTTTAACCCCCGATTATTGTCGAAATCCGAAAATTAAAAATCATTAAAATACAATAAATGCAGAATATGGAAGTTATTGATGCACCTTAAAAAATATTTTAGCTCCTCCAAGAAAACTCTTCTGGAGCCACCAGTGCTGGTCATGTTTAGCAGTTTGGCACATAGGATAGTTCACATATTGTAACCATATAAACAATAATGAACTTAATGCCAATTGTTAACCAGTCAACAGGCTCCGTTTTTGCCTTATTACATAATCGTGCACTTATAAAGCCACAGAAACACTTCACTCTAGCGCATGGAGGAAATGATTATAAACTTGTGATGTAAACACCGTTCTGTTTCTTCCTTCTGTCTTTCTTTCATAAGAATTCATTGGGGGATTTTCATGAACACATATTCACAGATGTGACAGCTAATAAAACTCATGCTTGTTACTCATCCAGTTTGCATAAAGTATGAAATCCCAAACCTGACTTAGGATGAATGAAAGTACAAACATTGTGAAACATGACACAAGATGAGTATTAAATAAAAGTCCTGCTTACACATAATAACTTTGGTAGTCTGAGAATGATTCTTGCTCACGTGGTTGCTGGCGTGGCACTGGATGTTGTCCGCTGATGTGACAATCACAGTGATGTTAATGGAGGATGTAGTTTCTTGTTTCTTTGCACAGAGACTTTGGTTGCACCCAAACGTGGCCCAGCTGCCGTCAGTCGAACAATTTACTGTCGCCTGACACGCTGCAGCAGATGAATTAGAGTCATATTGACTCACTTTGAGTACAGGCTCAGAGACAGTGTCTGGAAAATACACCACAGATGAGTTAGCAGCAACATCTGAGCTAAGATACTGAATTACAGATCATGTAATAAGCATTCAGTGTAAATGAGATAGATGGCTAGATCTTACTCTCCACTGTAAGTGTGAATGCAGTCAGAACATCATCCTCAAAGTTCGAAAGGGCCTCATATTGTCCACTGTCATTTTCCTGAAGGTCGTATATGGTCAAAGACCAGTCTGAGATGTTTAAGCTCATTCGATTCCTATATTTAGGAGAAACTCCCTTTGAGTTTGCAAGCAACTCTTGCCTGTTGAATCGTCGCCATACAGGTTCTTGCACATGTGACTGATTTCTGGGACTGATGCTCAGTTGGATCGAGCTTCCTTTCAATCCATAACGATTCTCTTGGCAATCAGCGACAAAACCTGCATGAAGGAAAATTTTATTTGATTAAGCTGTCTATAATGATTAGGGTTTTTGTGTTTTTGGAAGATTCCTCTTCTGCTCACCCATTCTGCATTTAATTGTATATATGTACATACACTCCAAAAGTATGGACTACTTTTTGCACCATGCTGAAAAAAGGTACAAAGGCTGTCACTGGGGCAGTAGCCTACCTTTGCAAAAGGTCCACCTCTGTACCATATTTACCCCAAAAGTGTACATATTGGTAGCATAAAGCTACATATCAGCCTCTAAAATGCACATAGCTTTTGAAACAACGCCACCCCAGTAACAGCTGTTGCGCCTTTATTCCTGAGAGTGTACTTCTGATGCTCAATGCCTTCATTGTAAAGGAAAATCAGGTTATAAATTCTTACAAATATTTGTCTTCTACAGATGAAAGAAAGTTTGGAACAACACAAGGGTGTTTTGTTGGAAACTATCCCTGCAGTAATTAAGTTTAAGAAGAACCTATAAGGGTCTATCTTTTGACTGTTTTAAGCTGGGGATTTTTTCATAAAACAGATACGTACCTAAACTGAAGCAAAAAATCCACCGCAGAATGAGTTTCATTGCTGTCAGCTCGTTTTTGAAGACTGAAAAAAGATACTAGACTTCCTGTTTAACAGCTGCTGGCGAGAAACAGGAAAGAAACAGAAAAGTGTACATCAGCAGTGCAGTTCTTCTGCAAACTAGGTTTACAAACAGAGTAGAAAATGAAGCAGTCTAAATGAATGGGTAATTCTACCTCAACCAACTGTTCAGACCAACTTTCTGATAATAATGCTTCTTCTAGAAAATGAGCAATTCCTGTAGGTATATGTGACCCAGTCTGTGAAATTCAGGCTAAGAATCTAGATAATTCACATCAAAGTTTGATTTCAACCATTAATTTCAGTATGATTTCAATCTTTGACATGGCCTTAGCTCTAAAAAATCCTGTGTTATTTGTTTAACCCAAATGCTGGGTTGAGCCTTCTGGGTCTTTCTGGGGGTTATTTTTTGTTTGGGTAGCTTTTGTCTTCCCCAGCTCCTGGCTCAAATGTAACAACCCAGTGTTTGGGTTGTTTTGCAGCTGATGGGTCAGATATAACCCCATTACTCAGATCCCGGGTCAGACGTAGCCCAGAGGTTGATTTATTTATCACAGGATTTTGCGTCTTCTCTTCACGAGAGAGCAGTTCTAAGCGCCATAGAATTTATGCATTCTTCAGTAAAATAGGCTACAGGTTTGAGTGCATTTTATTTTATCTATAAATGCCTTACTGTTCTGTAATATATCGTTAAATTCTATGCAGAGCAACATACAGATGCGCGATACGAATCACATTTAAGTTAACTAGTGTTGCGGTCTTTTTGAGTAATAGAAAGCCTGATGCTTTGCATAAAATAAACAATTTCATAAAGATACAGAATATAACACTTTGGGTATTAAAACATATCCTCAGAGGTTGTTTATTGGCAGGTTATGGAGACACAGAATGAGTGAAACGCAGGTCTGTTAGCGAACACGACTCCAGCTTGGGCACGAGAACCAGCGTATTTACGGTATCTTATCATGGAAACCAATGGTTGTGTGGAGTATTTTAGAAAATTTAGAGGATTTAAGTTCATCTGTAAATGTTATTTAATGTATGAAGTAAAGAAAAAAACCTAGTAATATAGTACAAATGTATAACCTCATTAGCTGGGTTAAATAAACTACCCAATCTGCTGGGTAAAGCTGGTCTCTGTCCTATATTTACCAGCCCTTGGGTTAACCAGAATATTGACTAGAGTCAGTATTAAAGATATAAAGGTTATATTTTCACAGAATGTTCTACATCTTTATGGAAGATGATTTTATGTAGAAAACGGTAAATCACACACAAAAAAAAAAAGACTAGCTGGGTTTCTAAATGCAGGGTCATATATGTGGGTGTTCACGGGTGGGCGGCTGGGTGTGTGTGCAGTTAGCAGAGCATATCAGCGTAACTTTTCACCTAATGTGGTGGAAAGTTTGAATCTCCTCTGAACTTGAGATGTTTTTCAGTGTTGTTTTCACAATGAGTCACAGAAAGCAGAAAAGATCATCTCCGCCAACACACACACATACAGACAATCAATTGTATAACTCACATGGAATTATTATAATTAAAGTCTTGCCTACTCAGTCTACACCACGAGCACATATAATAGATTCTAAATTAAATCTTAAAGATCAGAAATTTGTGCTGTAAGTTACGCAAATGTTTACATTTCTACCCCTTTAATACAGAAATAAGCAGATAACACCACAAACAACTAAACCTGCTTAACCAGGGAACACTTTCTTTAACCAGTCATTACAACTTTAATGTAAACAAAAAAACAACTGACATGTTGTCAAAAGTGCACATCACTTGTGTTAAATCTAGAATTACAGACCTGAAAACATTGCGCATTCAGAAACAGCTGTGCACAGTTATAAAACTATTTCTATTTTATAATTAATTCAAATGAAACTGACTGTGCTTGCATTCAAATTTCACTCGTTACATGTCAAATGATTTAAAGCAAGAAATTGGTCCCATACTAAAACAAGTTCTTACCCGCAAGCTCTGTTGTAGTAAATGTCTTAAACAGGATGAGACGCAATGGTTTTCAACTCTCAAAATCTGTCTTCCCTTTCATTTGCATTTGCATGATTTACCCCACAGTATGAAAGTTATGTCATACAGAAACTATGATTAATACATCACAATGTACTGCAACAGCTATCTTTCTATCTATCTATCTATCTATCTATCTATCTATCTATCTATCTATCTATCTATCTATCTATCTATCTATCTGCCTATCTATCTACCCAATTCATCTTTGAACATAATTTTTCACCCTAAATGGTACATATTAGTACTTTAAAAGCACACATTAGTACCTAAAGTGGACGTATTACTAAACTACTTTACAAGTGCATAGTACCTTAAAAGTAAATATTAGTACCATGAAGTGCATATTATCACCTTACAAGTAAATGTTAATACTTATAGTATGTGTGACGACCACAAAAGTGTCGTATTTGTGTGTTAAGAATATTCACAATTATTGTCTTTTATTTGAACATGTACATTTTTTTTTTTAACAAGTATCCCAAGGGTTTCTATTTTCATGTGATTTTCCTACTTCAAATGTAATTGTGTAGTGTTTGCTCCGGGCCAGCAGGGGCAGTGTCAGGTGACAGGTTTACTGTAGCTGTGTGAGTTGAGAGTTCCTCCTCATTACTGCAGAGAGCTCGAAACTGATACACTGTCTCCTCGTTGCTCGAGGACTCTCCTGTTTTACAGGTGGGTAAATGTACAAAAACAACTCAGAGTTAGAGTTTAGCTTTGCTGAAATGTATGTGGGATATGAGTGGACTGTTTTAGCGAAATAATTTTCATTAGGGTCTGTTTCTGATTTAGTTTGAAACGGGTTTGAGATGAGAGAGCAAAGTCCGATTGAGTAATGGCCGACTGATAACGTGCACATAGAGAGCAAGTTAGCTCAACACACACACACTGTCCCATGCACAGATGCACATGAACATATTTTTTGAGATTGCAATGCTAAAAGATATGTTTAGCTCACTGTGTGTTAGTTCTCCACCATTGGTTGGAAATGTTTTTTGCTCAATGAGTGTAGAAAAAAATGGTCACAGTTTAAAAGGAAGTTTAAAGTTATATTTGAAGCACTTTATTAGTTCTGAGCATGATTTTGCAGTACTGTATTGACATGATACTGATAAAATACTGTGAATGGAAGTTTCTAAGTATCTTAAAAATAGCTGGTGAATATTGACATTGTCTTTACATTTCATTTTGATAAATAGTGTAAAATACAAGCACGAAAAGTAAGTGAACATGCATCTGTGTACTGAGAGTTTATTTTATTATGGATTTTGTATTGACATGGACACTGAAAATTCATTGTAATGTTAAAAAAAAGACTGAATATGTAATATGTGAAACATAAAATGACTCTTATAGAGATGTGGGCCCGGTTCCCCAAAACGTTCTTATCGCGAAGTAATTCTTAACCTATTCCTTAACCTCTCTCTTAACCTTATGGCACGATTCCTGACACGTTTGTAGGCTAAGTATATCTTCTTTAAGTCACACTTTCGTAAGGTTGGTCTGGACCGTAAGCTCTCTCTTAGCGTTGTTTGAGCTCAAGACGCAAGTCGCCTCCACTGTACAGCGGTCTTTAGAAATCAGCGCAGCGCAGTACAAGTCAAACTATGGTATGTTGACAATATTGTGGCTCAACAATGATTTTATGTTATGGACATATTAAGACTAAAAATATGTTCGCAATGGATACATGTCTATTTATGAAGTTGACTTTATTTGGTATCAGAACTAATATGGTGGTAATTAGCCTAGGCTATTTCATAATGTCATTAAAGCATTTAAATTGGCAATCACTTTTGATAATTAAAATCTGGCAAACAATTTGGCTCTAAATGACTAAGATCTTTAAATGGGTAAGCGTGGTGGTGTCCAGTAAGCGATCAACTATGGCAACGATCCAACGTGTCCTTGTATTGAATCAAAGACGGAGCCTTTAGTCCATGTCATTTTTTTTATTCGGCAAAACTTAAGCCCTTTTGACATTTTGCCTGACGTGGCTATATAAAAAAAAAATTACTTCCCAAGACAGCTCATTATGGAGCTGCTGGACCTTCTCAGACCTGCGCTTGCCAGGTTAACGTCCTGAAGTCCAGCTTCTTGCAACGCTAAGTTTTTTTGCTACAGGGAGCTTCATCGAGGTCGTGGGAGAGGGCTACGGCCTAAGCAAGACCTCGGTGTGGAGGTGCATCCACACTGTCACCAACACACTTCTGCGCCATACCGGGGATTACATCCGGCTGCCGTACTTTAAACTTACATATCAATACCATAATGTGTACATATTAATATATATAAAATCTTAAGTGTTTTGGCTTTGTCTGTGTATATATGTGACTACATACATTTGTTGAAAGAAATATAAATATATATACTGTACAGTGACTTCAGATGAAGGCTGAATTCATCGCAGACACATCTGCATCTGCATCACACTTTAATCTTTCATTTTCATGATGCTGGGAATTAGGGAATACACTGGGTATTTTTAACACTCACCTCAGAATCACACCAGGTGTTGGCAACTATGATCTAACACCGTTCACTGAACACACTGATAAAATCACTTCAAAACTTCTCATTTATTAAAAACAGACATTTGAGATCATTTACGGTTAAGGTGATGAAAGTCCAGTTCTGAAAGTGACTAAACACAAAGGGAAATTTATGAAACAGGTGTTTCCTTACAGGCAGAACGCAATAAAGATAAAACCAAAATCATTCTTTTTCAACAACATAAATTTGAATAATAATAATAGTGTGGTTTATATCGCCTGCAAGTTTTATATCTGATCTCTCATAAAAATAGTTTTATAAAATTAATTATTCACCTCAGTAGTCTGTATAATGGGGAGTTTGTTCACTCAAATAACACAATGCATGAACAGTAATTTACCACGGTAAAAGTGATTCTTGACTTAATAAACAGCTCTAACGTTTTATTACTATTATTGTTGTTGTTGCTGTTGTTGTTGTTGAGTCAAAGGCACATTGACTTGACATTTACTATATTTCAAAATACATTCTTTCAACATCCTCTTCACATTTAAAAGGCCATAAACAGTTGAGTGAGTTGGACCCAAACAAAATATCAAAAATAAAGCCTCCTCCTCCAGTTAAAGTGCTTTTAGTATTGTTAACAAACACCCTGTTTATTCCAGTGTCAACTATGGGTAAAACAAACTAGATCTTTACCCAAGATAGCTCTATACTGGCACTGTTAAACACAAACATAAATATAAATCACATCCAATGCAGTCTCTCAATAAGACACGCACAAGTTATTCACTCTAAATGTTGTACCTTTTCTCTGTCATTAAATACAGTAAAGTGGTTTAAATATGATTTTTGTTTTTCATTTGTCCATTGTAATCCATAATCCTTCAGCAAAAATAGACAGATATCCATGTGTTTATGAAATCAGGTATTGTCCATCAGAGTTCACAGAATATTATAGATTGCAGCTATGTCCGGAATGGAACACTAGCATAATAGCATTCATATGTAGCATATATATTTTAAAAGTTACATGTGAAACGATGTGCATAATGCAGTGATGAGAGTTTTAAATAATAAAGAAATAAAGTCAGGAAAATGGGTTCCTCAACTGGTTGAACATAACACTAGAAACATATCGTTTGAATGCACTGCAAGTAACGCTTAATAAAAGATCAAATCGTGGCTGAATTACCTCAGCTTCTGAAATCATAATATTGCACTGCATTGTGAGAAGCGTATTCCTCACAGTGTGCTCTGGTTCTGTTCTCCACAATTTGCGTCCCAGGCTTTTTGGAAAAACACGCCTGCATCGCCATTTCTGCAAAGTAAAAAAACTCGTAAAAATGACCAGTGGGGGTCTCAGCAGTTTGGAAATGAAATGTCCAGTTTGTTGAGCTGAACATGAACAGATGGACACGAAACTGGTAAGTTTCTGTTTCATTGGTTATTGTACATATAGTAATGTATAATTCACAAATGAATGTCCGGTGAGTGTTTGAAAATAACATCATCTACATTAAATCCAGGCTTAAATGCAACCAATAGTGTTAACAAAAGCAAATGTGACATAAAATACATTTGCTGAGGAAATTATGGCATTTTATCTTGCTTCTACAAGCCTTTGAGCTCTTTTATCATGACTCGTATTTCAGAAGACTGCAGCGCTTTGCATCGCATTGCACCGGGTGAGCTATCCAGCAAGTTTACTATGGCAGGAAAACCACATTAGGGACCTATGTGATTTTTATGTGCAAACATTAAAAATCTATTACTTATTAGCCCATAACATAGTATTGTTCAAGTTACCATGTGAAAATAGGCTTTTAACAATCAATAATCTGTCCTTGTAATCATAATTAGTTTGAAAAGGAATATAAGTTGTTGGTTCTTTACTGTGACCAGAAACTGCAGTGAGTTGTAAGTGTAAAAGTATATTTTAGGAGTTTTGCAAATATGTAGGAGAAGGCATGCTTTTCCAATCATTTTCCCATAGTAGATCATTATGTGTTCTGTTCATACAGACCACGTGCATGCTATGCACAGTATATACATACTATATACTGCAGAAACAGCAGGTGTAGTATGTTAGTGTGCTATTCCAAACATAGTCGCTCTCTTATCTTCTCTGTTTCATGCTTGTATGCCAGTGCATTTCAGTGCTAGCAAACTCTACTGGCATGCTACCTTGAATAACAGGTTAGCTCAGTGGCATCAACAAAAGTTGGCGAACACTGAATCAAACAAGTAGTCAAGCAATTTATCTCCATCTGATCCCCCCCTTCATTCATTCATTCATCTGTATTTCGCTCTCTAGACATTACTAATGCGGATGCTAAGCTGTTTTTGGACACGCCCCCTGCCCCGCCCCCTTTCCTCCCGGTAACTCTCCTCCAATCGCATCTTCTCCACATCCGCCCGTTGGTCTCCATTGCCTTGATGTTGTGGTGACTGGTTGTTTGGAGGCGGGGCTTGCTTGAAAAGGGGCATGGTCTTGGTCTTGGCAACCTTGTCAAAGAAGGTAAAATCAGCTACATACTTTCCAGAGGGGGAGAGGGAGACAACAGGTGGAAACTCATAGCCCCACAGGATCTCATCGGGCAGGTAGGAGGTGCGAACTTGGCAGGTGGCCGAGGTCGGCTCCACGGTAGCACTCATGATCACAAGCAGCTCAAAGTCAGCCAGCTCTGGATCTGTCCACCCACCACCTTAGAAAGAATGATTCACAGTGAAACAGACAGCAGAAATTCAGTAAAGGATAGCGTCAATTATTCCCTGTATGGCTTTCTTTAAGTATGACAAATGAAATCTGATTTATGCTAGTGTGTCATATCCAACAGATTTAGAGTGGGACTTTTTTAAGAGCTCATCTATTTTCATTTACATTATCTTATTGAAAAGAACTTATATTCTTCAATATTCTTCAAAGAACATTTATAGAATATTTATCATGTACACATTTACTTTATAAAGGATATTAAGTATACTTAATGTGAACATCTGTTCATTAAGTCTTCTCCTTTCTCCATCTAGATGTCTATTACTTTTATTTTTCTACCTTAATTCTACTTATTTCATTTTTCTTCATGTTCATTAAGCAGGTTTATTTCAGCTAACTAAAACTAAAACCATGAAAAACATTTCTGTTCCTTGAAATAAAATAAACATTAACTGAAATATCAAATAAAACTAAAATAAAACTTATTTTCATCTTGTTGCCAAAGCAACATTTCTCATTTTCAGTTAATCTTGATGTACTAATATGAAAAAAAAAATATATATATATATATATATAGACATTATGTAAGGAAATTATGGCTCATAGCATAGCAAAAATAGCATTCACCCACTGACACACACACACACCTGCATCAACATCCCACATTCAGAGCGAGAGATCTGTCATCTGTGAAAACTCTCTCTTTTAACCCAGAGCCAGTTCTCTTTTTAACCCAGGAAGCAAAAAAAAAAAGAGGTTTCATGAGGTTTCCACAAACACGCAAGATCATGCTCAAAAAAAAAGTTATAAAAAAATAAAAAGTGTTTTACAGTGGCCACAAAAAAAGTATCTGTACACTTGAATCATACTTAGAAATGTCACTGCGTGACATTATAAAATGTTTAATTTAGCATAATTTATTTTACAGAAAGACAGCACAATGACTTATTTTAGAGAAATGTGTTTGTATTGTTTTATTGTTAATGCTAAACCAAAAGATGACAAACGACAGTAACATTAAGAATGGCATAAAGCATTCAAAACTGTTTTGGGCCAGTGTATATACATTATAAATGAATGCAAATATACTGACATGTATTAATTATCAGCATTTAAAGATGTTCTTTGGTGTCGTTCACACACTGATCATGGCAGAACACAGTGAAAAGATCCTCAGGGGATGTCATTGAGTGTTTACTAGCGGGCAGATCTGATGAGGCCTCACACCGTGTCTTTAATGCGTTCGAGGAAAATAGATACTTGTATGGGACAATCGTGAAATATAACTTAATATAGTGAATAAAGGAATTAAATGAGGAAAGGATGACAGAAATTCCATTTAGTTTGAAGGTTTCTTTAACACACTGTTGGGAGAGAAAAAAAACTGACAATGGGATCATTTGTTCTTCTGCAATATATATATATATATATATATATATATATATATACTGGTGAAAATTTGGGTTTTCAATTTTGGGTGATCAATATAATTTTTTAATATAATTTTGTGATTATTAAATAAAAATACCAAAAAAAAAAAAAAAAAGATTTCATTGTATAGTACAAAGATAAAATTCAATACTAATATTTGCATATTCAATTCTTCATTTTCAAAAGTTAAAACATCAAGCTTACAGTTTGATGGTTTGCCTGCATATAAACATATGCGCTGCCAGTTTCAGAGTGAAGTGGCATGGTGTTCATTTACACATTACCATATTATAATACAGCATTTCAGCATCTCAAAGCAGCTCGATTCTCCTTTAATGAACCAAGGCTCAGTAAAGATGCTAAAATGCAGTATTTTTAAATGAAATCGCAGCCTTCAAGATTTGATGATTGCATTCAGCCCTATCACAATGTTTGTTTTCGATATATATATATCATGCAGCCCTAGTTTGATACCACAAGTAAAACAATCTCTGACTCAAACACACACACACACACACACATATTCATGAGAGAACATCTTGTTCAGCAGTTCATATAGCTTTATGCTGAGTGGTCACAGGGCTCCCACAGAGGCCTGTGTCTCCTCTCCTCAGCCTCTTACACAAACACAATGCCACATTCAGCAGACTGGCACACGGTGTATGGAGGTTTTTTGTTTTGTTTTTTACTATAGATTCACACACACTGGTGCACTGTGGGCACACATCCATACACATACATTTACACACAGCCACTCAGGCACACACAGATTTACACTGTAATGCAGCGGCACGCTTTCAGACACGTTTTCTTCATTCATATGCAAATGTGCTTCCATTGGAGCATCCTGAATAACTATTTCTTCTTCATATTCAGGTTTGTAAAAAAATACAAATTTTAAGGTAAACATACAAAACCGAGTCATTTCTGGGAGGACATGATGAAACGTGAAGTCATTGAGTTTAATTTGGATTAGGTAGCATAGATGTAAGTGGGGTCTATTAAAAATAACCAATTACACTGTGCAATCTGGCTAGACTACAAACACGATGAGAAAGAAGCATTGAGATGAGAGAAAAAGCACATCAGAAACCATAAACAGATATACAAGGATATGCACGAACAGGAAAAACTCATAGACGTGCAAGATGAGAGTCGTATTCATTGAATCAAGTGCAAAAGCGGGGACTGGAGGGTCTGATATATTGGGCCCTCCATGGGGTATAGACTGGGACCATAACTGGATCCATGACCTGCATGTCAGCACCAAGAACTGGGCTGCTTTGTGCCTCTAATGAGACACTCTGGCACGCTCCCATACACACATTCCTGCCAAGGAGAGAGAATGTATAAAAGAAAGAGCTAGGGAAAGCTACGTCTGAAAAGAAAGTGACTGTGTGCTAACAGATGGCAAATGAGATGGAGGGAGTTAGAAGACAATAAATGCAGCTCATCTGCCAATAATAGAAACCCCAAGTTCTTGTAAACATACCCCAATCCTCTACACCATTACCACCATCACTTAGTTCATTATTGCATTTTTTACCATTCACACTAAAACTTATGTTTTACTGTGTATAGAATGTGAAATCCGTTTCTGTTCTTTAACCTCACAAAATTCAATTAAACATTTGCAGTCTTTACCACAAAGGATTTAAATAATTCCCAAAAAATGGATTCCCAGCTAGTTTAAGCTTGTATTCCTGTCTAGCTCAAAATCTACTTAAAACCACCAAAACAGACCAGCCTTGTGAATTGGTGGCTTGTCCGGTCTGTTTTTCCCAGCATAATTCGAAGGGATATCTGTTTACATTTAGTCTTGTTGTATCTTGTAATAAATAATTACACCAGCATCGATAAACCAGCTACATTGGCTGATGGCTGGTTGATTAATTCTGATGCTAAATGTTGCTGCTTGGTAGAGTGATATTATTATTGCTTAAACTGAAGCAAGGACTAATAGGACAACATTTGTCCACCACAAATTCACAGATGGTAAGTGGAAGACACATTTTCACATCCGAAACATAGAACTCAAAGAAAACCCCAAGTTTTTCCCACTCATAATTACAACATTGTATTGGTGTTCATTTGTGTTTATCTTATAAATACTAAAAAGCATCATTGCATTTTGTTGTGGACCAGCAAGCAACAACCCAGAACATTAAGCAACCACTAGCAATTCTCAAAAAACTACCCAGAGTACTCTTGCAAATGCGTAGCAATGCCTGAGCAACCTACCCAAAAACCTTAAAATCATGGTAGCAAGTTTTGCGCAAGCAAACAGTAAATGTACAAATCTAGTTCACATTTATCCTCATGAATAATTAAACAGAGGCAAAATGCAAACATAAATTGAGCCACTTTGGCCTGCCATGTGCACTTGATTCAGGTGTGAAGTGTCAGTGGAAACAGGGCACCAGCATGTACTCAAAGTGCCAAAACTCCCTGAACCATCTGCCTGCAGTCTGACCTCTGCGCTGAAACAGAGCTTCTCTGGTGTCTTCGACATCTCTCCCTGCACTGCTGTTTCACGTTTCTCTTGTGTAGCACTCTATCCTCAAAGCAACTCTGCTGTAGCCACGGGAGTCGGTGCCCAACCACGCTGTCCCTGTTCTTAGGTGTATCCTACTGACAGTCTTCATCTGCCACCATAGCCAGTGCCATCTCAGCAGTCCCCCACAATCACAAAGAAGCTAAGATTAGATGTAGGTTTTTAAGAACTAAAAAAAAAAACATGCATTTGACAGACTTTTTATTGAAAACAACTTTCATTGCATTTATGGAACACATGGTCATGGGTTCAATTCCCATGGAATGCATTAACATCAGTTCAACAAATGTTGAATATTTAACATCAGTGAACATCAACATAAGGTCATACACTCCTTGGGAATTGAACCCACATGAATTTGGCAGACGCTTTTATAGAAAGCAACTTACATTGCAGTATACGTGGTCATTGGTTAGATTCCCAAGGAATTCATGACCATAGCTATACTAGAGCTATGCTCTGTTTAAGCTACAGGAATCTCTAAATTCCTTTGAGGTGATGGGTTTGAATTCTACATATATGAGGAAATGGAGTAGTGACATCTAGTAATTCAAGCTCAAGGCTGGTAACCAGATGGTTGCTGGTTAATTCACCAGAAGGAACAGTCCATGAGGCAACAGAGCAAGACACCTAAGGTTGCACCTGCTGAAACTGTGCCTCTTGTGTTTTACATCTACCCATTTGGCATATGCTTGACCCCAAGACCTTGGCATGGCCAGTACCATGCACTTCCATCTGCACTACAGTGATACCAGTTCAACTTACAGTAGAAAGTAATGAATACTTTTTTGTAATGGGATGGTTCTATGCTTAGGATTTCAAGCACCATTTTAGAATTTTCATGTTCTAGTTAACCTCCTAGTTCTCCTAGGCTTGCATACCTTTGGCAGCCCAGGCCCGCATTGGACTGTTGTCATCAATCACATGGTAGTAAGTGAGGGGCAAGATGAGGAAGGGGCTCTCACTGGATGTGTCCACTTGGAAGGCTACATTCCTCTGGTCCAGACGCACCGTCTCACCCTCTTTAGTCAGGGACGTCTGCAGCAGCTTACCTGTCATCTGAACAATCCCAGGAATTGGACATACAGTATGATAAGTGGCACATATGTTATGATATAAATTAACATGAAATTAAAGATTAATGCATCATATGTGTTTACCTGGCAGCCTAAAAGGAGACTCTTACGCAAGTTAGCGACACGGATCATAAGACAAGGTCGGCCCTCATGATTGGCGACCACAGCATGTTGACTGAACTTCACCGTCTCACCACGTTTTTTCGGCCGTGCTACCTGCATACACCAGATGAAAATGTACATAACAATTTATTAGATCTGACCTGAGTCAAATGTACAGGTCATAAAATTGTTTATTTTTAAGACAATATTTTTGCAGTTCAATCCTGTTCCAGTATGGCTGCATGATTAACACAAATGAAATCCCAATATGGCTTAGTACGATTATCAATCTGCAAAGGCTTGGGTTTATTTAAATGAATATATGTGTTGTAATTTTGAGTGAAGCTTAGCACTGTTCATTTACACATGAGCAGCTCATGATAGATCATCCTGTGTTTTCAGTGCCTTGGATCGACTTCGTTCAAACCAAATGCTGCTCCGCACAAAATCCATCTCTGAATTTGCTGTGAGTTTGGTCCACTTATGCATTTGGGAACTCAACATTTGTCAGCCTTCTTCCCAAACTTGTAATGAGAAACGCTACTAAACTGGCTAAAGTCAACAAAATAAGAGATTAAGGGTCTCCTTGAGATCTTCTGCCAAAATAAATATTTAAAAATATTTTAATATATGAAAAAAATTCTTAATAATGTGATCTGATTTTTTATTCACAAATCATGCAGCCCTAAATTCCAGTGCTGCTAAAGTACATTTGAGGTAAAACCAAAACAACTTCAGCATCTTTTCAGTATTCTGTTGCACCTTGGCAAGGAAGCTTCCAGTGATGAAGATCTCCATCAACATGGTGATGACAAGTTGGACAATAAGCAGAATGATAGCAAGAGGACATTCCTCAGTGATGCAGCGAAAGCCATAACCAATCGTAGTTTGTGATTCCAGGGAGAAAAGGAATGCTGCCGTCAGGGTTTGGACCTGCATCACACATGGTGTGTGGTTGGACGGAGGGTCGAACTCTAGTGAGAATAGACAAGAACCAAAGAGAAGAAATTTACAGGGTAGCAATATAAAATAATATTTACTTAAATTAACATTCAGGTCCTATTTAAGAACATATTCTTTACTCCTCACCTAGCAAATCTCCATGCACAAGTGCCACTATGTACCACAGCACTCCAAAAACAAACCAGGTGCCAGCGAAGGTGGCAGAAAACAGAAAAAGCTTGTAACGCCACTGCATGTCCAGGAAGGTCGTCCACAGGTCACGCAGGTAAAGCCTCCCTCGACCACTAATGTGTTCGATACGTACATTGCTCCGCCCATCTTTAGATAGCACCCGTCGACGGCGTCTCAATGCTGCAGGTCCGTTTTCTGTCGGAGTCCCGCCTCCTCCACCTAGGAGTGGCTTTAGAACATCTGTCTGTGTCTGGGAGTGGCAGACCTTCTGTGGGGAGGAGCTACGGGAAGAAGGGGGCGTGGCAGAGGTCATAACTAGAAGGGAAGAGAGAGGTGGTTTAAAATCAGTAGCTTGATTTCTTTTAACTTCATGCAGACTCGATCTCCAGGGTTGCAAGGGGATTGGCTACCCCTGGTTTAAAATGTGCACGTTCACTATTTATGGTAAATAAATAAAAGGAAAATTAAAAGTTGTTATTTTTTTACAAAGATTATATATGTCTTGAGTACAAAACTCTGCAAATTATCTCCACTAATTTCCGCTATTACTGAGGTTAGATCTGAACTTCAACCAGAGATTAAGAACCAAGAGCCTCATAAAACATTCATGCATTAAAACTCATCATGGCATAGTGGTTTGTGTTCAACATGCAAACAAAAGCAGTTTCTAAAATGCTCAGGTGACAAGGCTTTCTTCATTCAGAACTCTAGTTTAAGACTGCTGAGATTTTAAGCACACAAGGCTGGTTGTTCCATGGAAAAGAGACAGTCTGTAATTAGGTCAATGCTCAATTATGACAAAACACTGAGATGATCAGACAATGATCAACAGATAATACTGTCCCACATAAAAGTGACTCTCTCACAATTAGAGTTCAATGCCATGAAGTCTACATTTTACAGTATCTTGGTGAAGCATAGAATAAATCACTGTATTTTTTTAAGTGATTCACCATATAAAGCAGTTTTTAGAAACTTCTTAGCACAATATCATTACAAACGTGTAAATTACAATTAAAGTCCAAGGCAGGTTGACTTTTATTTTTAAGATATATTACTGTAATAACAACCAACGTTGGGGATAAAATGTAACCTGGACTTCTCTTTGCCTGAGTGTTAGGTTTTTGCTCTGACACTGAACTGTGATGTTGTTATCTGTCAGTTTGTTTTCACATTGCCAATTATATTTTTCTCACAATTCCACTGATCTCCCTCATTTTTGTTCTGGCCAGAAGTGGATGTTATCAGGCGGGACTCATACATGCCACAGTTTAGGTTACAGAAACTACTAGTATCTTGTTACTCTGACATAAAAAGAAGTTCTTAATGAAATAACCAATCCAGCAGTTGGGCTTCGGTGTGAGAAACCTGTCACCTTATCACCGTCTGTAAAATCTAGGTCGTCTTGAAGCATTTTAAAAGAAATAGCACATGGGAAGCGAGAGGGCTCTATCTCTATCTGAGCTCTATCTGAAAGACGTGCATCATCCAATTAAAGAGAGCCACATTAGGGACACATTAGGGACTCTCAGCAGTATCTAAAAACTTTTTTTCTAAAAGCTGAAATGGGCAAAGTAGCTTTATCGCAGACACGTGAGTGCATCCTTCTCTCCAGAGGTTTGTGTGTGCTAGGAAGGGATAAAGGGACAGGTTTGGGGGCGACCCTGGTGGTCTGTTACTCTTTTTTGACTCTACATTCAGGCCCACCAGCTGCCCAAGTGCATTAAATGGCCCTCATTCACACAGTGGAAGCAGCTGCCCTTTCTCATTTAAAGGCTAGTCGTCAACGCTGACCAACTCACATGCAGTGCTCGGCTGACCCGGGTGAGCAGTGAAAAGGGTAACTTATTCACCATCCAAAAACACAAAACCGCAGGAAGGAATCAGAGATGAAAAGAACAACACAATGTTTTCCATATTCTCTGGATTCCTCTCTTACACTGAGGATGACATTTCTTAACCCTTCACCTTTATAAACTGTTTTATTGATGCTGCTTCCAGCTTTTTCACTTCGCCTGCGCTTTTGCTCAAACTTTGTGTATGCAAACCACACATTATCTAGAAAAAGTACAGAGATCATGCTCTGAGAACAGACTATTCTGACATTGTAAATACCAAATAGTGATGGATAAAAGACGAGACGAACCATCATAGATGAACCATTTTAAGCTTCACAAACATTCTACAAACGTCAAACTCTACAGTGGCCCCGAAAGTATTTGGACACTTCAGTAATTCTTTAAAATGTCTGAATGTCATTACATCAGATAACAAAATAGCAATTGTCAACTATTTTCAAGAAAGACTACATAAACACAATTTTTAAGCAAACATCTGGAAATTGTCTTACTTCAGTGGAACACCAAATATATTTTGAAGAACATTGGGAACCAACAACTTTGGACCCCATTGACTTTCATTTTATGCTCCACAAAATAAAGTCAATAAAATAGTTGTGCAAGTTGCAGGAAATAATGTTTTCATTTTGGGGTGAACTGTCCTCTCCATTTACGAGGTATTTATCTTGGTAGAGCATTCATTAGAAGTGTCTGAATGTTATTTCATTATAAATATATGAATATTGATTATGTTAATTTATGAATAATCTATATATGTTAAATATTTTTTATATTACAGGAAGATAGCACAGACAATTTTCAAGTAAGTCAAAAGAAAGAGACAAAACAATAGATGTACAGTAGCATTGAGAATGAAGAGTATTATGTAACTTTGTTTGTGGTTAGTGGATCATACTGCTACTTAATGTGATTCTCTACTGAACTTGAGAACTGACTTTATACATCCACTAAAAATCGCCAAAACAGTAGCTGATTCAAAGAAATTAAGACAATAATTAAGAAAATTGTTTCTCCTGAGGAAAAAAGATGCCAGAAATCTCAACAGTGACTCAAACTGTGTTCAGATTCGCCAAAAAAATCTTTAATCAAACTAAATCTCAAAAATGAGCTCAAACACTTTTTTTTTTTTTTTGTGGCAAAATGTATCGCCCAGCTCTTTATACCCGCGATATACTATTTATATAGCAAATCTCTCAACTGCTTGATTGCTTTAACCACTGATTAAATGATTTCTTGAAAGCTCTAATCTGCTAAATGTGACTATAAACACAAGATATTATAAACATTAACATCATGATTTTCTGTAAAGCTGCTTTGAAACTATATGTATTGAGAAATTATTTGACTTGTAAAATTCTGTTCATGTTCACTTAATAGCTTTAACTTACTGGACATCAAACAATTGACTCATTTGTAAATTTGAGGGCAAACAGCTAATAGGAAGTTAATACATAAAAAAACATAACTATAGGAACCCATATCTTGGCTATGGTATACACTAGGAATCACTGTAGAGGGTGAAACTTCATTCACACTCTTCAATCTCTTCTCTTTCTCTCTGCATTCTTGATTAAATGTCTAGTGGTAGTTTAGTCTCACTCAGCCCTCTCCATCAAATAAGATAAATAAATGAAATGAATGAGTATCAGGGAGATGTGATTCGCTCTCGCCTCTCTGACCTCACTCTCTCTCTCTCTCTGGACTCACACTGAGAGAATGAATAAGTATCTGTCTGGATCTCTGTACTCTGAATACTAACGCCAGCCGAGAGTGAGGAGGCGGTTCCTCGCCGAGGCACGTGTTATTAGCAGAGTGTACACAGAGCTGACCTCTGAACTCCAGCAGGACACGCCCACTGATACAGTGCATACAGCAGACAAACACTGACAGGCACTTGATTCGATGTATGCTTCTCATGCTCTCAAAGACCTTGAAATGCATGAAATTAGCTCTGTAGACAAATATACATTGTGCCTACACATGAATATTTGACTAGAATACATGCAAACTAATTCAACACTACTGAGAAGGAAAATTGTCATCATTTCCAAATTTCAGTGTGTTATTTTATAACTTTATTTTTATTCTGCAATGTGGAAAACAGTCATTAAGAATAAGGAAGTGCATCCAAACTTTTGAATTGAATTGTATTGATGAAAATGGACATGAGTTCACAGGAAGCGGCAAAAACGAAGCCTTGTTGTTTCACTGTGAGAGTTTACAAATTGTCTTTGTTTTTTTCCTCACTCTTCCTCTCACTTTCTGTCCTCCCTCGATGTCTTTCTTTCTCACTGGCCGTCCTGTATACACAAGAATCCTTTTGTTTAGAGACGAGATGAAAGAGACAAAAGCCACCATTGAAAAATACAGCAGTTCATGTGTGAGAGAGAGAGAGAGAGATGAAGGAAGGAATGACATCCAGAGATGGACAGAAAACAGGCCGATATTAAAACTCTCATCAGTATTCTGTGGATGTGCGAACTATTACCTTCCTCTCTTCAGATCCAGTGCGATTCTCTCAGTCACAGTCAAACGTACTTGACTTTTCTATTTTACAATTCACTGGAAATCACTCTGCAAACAAAATGACTCTCCTAACAGATCAACATGTGCACAATTATCTGATCTAGGCAGATCAGTTATTTCATCGGCTAGCTTAGATTAAATCTCCGAAATAACCATTTTGAAATGAATGGGGGGGGGGGGTGAAGGAAACGTCCAAAAAGGAAACCCAAAGACTTTCCCAGGTCTGATGCTTGCCAGAACGAGCCATGGGGAGCATATCAGATCAGTTGAAATGAACAAAAAAAGAGAAGAATACCCATGCGATGCTGTGTTTCAGTCAAAGTCTATACAATTATTTTGATAACAGCCTGCTCCTTTATATCACTGCATCAGTAAATATTATCTCTCTACAGCTCATACATGAAACTTAATACAGTGAACTGTAACTGTAAATTGAATTTGAAAGCTTTACACACTAAAAGTTATCATTTCAAATCAAACAACTACTATAATAAATGATCATGATATTTAAAAGATAACATTACATTGCAGACACAATACTAAAACCAATACCTGGCAATAAATAGATAAATTTTATTTTGCATAATATTAAACATATTAAACTTCGAAAGAGAGTGATGGAAACTAATAAACATTATGCGCATTATTAATTCGTTTTAGCAAATTAAATGGCAAATTAAAACACATAATATTACATTTGCGCAATCACATCTGAAAAACAATATAATGTTTATTTCCTGTGTAGCCTACTACTAATGTTTAACAGTGATATGTTTATACATCTTAGAGATGCACCTGTTTGTTCACTGATGCATTTACTGTCTGGCATTGCAAGGATCTTATGCATATTGGACTTATTTAAGGATGAGACATGGATTCAAAACTCCACAGATGTAGCATAAATGATGCTTATGGTTTAGTTTCTTCATAAAGCTGCTTCATCCTAAAAGAACACAATCTCAGCACATCCTCCAGGCCTCAGGGCTGACTTCAGCAAGGATGTTACAGGTTTACCTCAGCACTTACCTTTTCACTGAGGACTTGAATCCAGAGTTCTCTCTCTCTCTCTCTCTCTTTGTGATTCACAACAGTCGCTGCTGTTTTCCAGTTTCAGGAGACAATCCGAGGCGAAAGTTGTGAAAGCGTTCAGGACGGAGAGAAGCGCGTTCCTTGCGTCTTCGTCGACATCATCCGCTCCAGAAGAGTGACAAACCGCGCAGTTCTCATCATGTTCATCACTCATATGAAACAGTACTAATTCAAAACAATTATAGGCTTTACATTTAAATATTTGTGCAAATATGCTATACAAAATCGGTCAAGTTAAAAAAAATAGCCTAGGCTATATATAATCGGCTTGATAGCAATAAGTTAGTCAGAGTCAAATGTTACCGACTAATTATGTCTATCTGCCCCCCTCTCTCTATCCTCCTCGGTATCTTGTCTTGTTTTAAGTGCAACTCCTCAAGAAGTTTAGTTTGCAGCTCTCTCTGACAACTTTCTCCTCTCGTCTCAGTCCTGTCTTTCATTGTTGATGTAAATACGTACTTTCAGCGCCTCAGTACTATTTAATTCATGAATTCATGGGCCCTCCGCTCCTCCTCCCGCCCCCCGTGTGTGTCTCTGTCCGTTGAAAGAGCTCTTGTTGAGCTCCTCCGCTGTTTAGCCTTTGTAAACTTTCCTGCTTGATTTAAATATGTCGAAATGAAGTAACTGTGTGTTGCTTTTGTTCGCAGGGCACATGGCTACATTATTTAGCCTATAAAAACGACCTCGGATGTTAAATAAGTGCTGTGGCGATTTTGCCTCTTTCTTTATCCGAGCGGAGTTTGCGACTTTGACTCTGAAGTCGATCCATGACGCTTCAATAATTGCGCAGAAACAGGCGCAAACCTTTGAAAAGAGGCGCTAGTGGGAACAGAGAAAGAATTACTGTAATTATGATAACTATTTATATTACTACTACTTAAAAACAAGCAAAATAAATAGCTTAATAAAAAAATTATTTAAAAAAAAACTACCTACAAAAAAGATACTAACCCTGATAGAACATGTAACGGAGATGTCTATATTTTTTTTTTTCTTATCTGCAATAGGACGTTTCCTATCAGATGTCAAATACACGTTTAGAAAACCTCTGATCTATAAGATGTTTAAGATTTAGACTGTAAACTAACATCTTGAAGACATCAGATATGTTTGTCCACCACATGAAGCGATCTTTAACAGACATCTTGCAGACGTGTGTGTGTGCTATCTAGGAAATATTAATAATTTAGTGTAAGCATAACGTGGAGATGGTTTATATATATATATATATATATATATATATATATATATATATATATATATATATATATATATATATATATATATATATATATATATATATCTTTTTTCAAAGAATTGCCTTTTGGTCAGACGTCATATTAAATTTTTTTTTCACTAATGAAAGCGAGACTGTAAATAATAAAAAATACATAAATAAATAATTTATTATGTGCATTTTTACTGTTGCGCTAGCACAATAATTGAACAGATTGCTATGACTGTTCCTCTCAGCTTTTCATTCGCACAAACGTAAATACGGTAAATACGTAAAAAAAGTTTTGGTCACAATGATTGGTGTATGACTTCTAAAGTCTCAGGCTAAATTAGCAAGCGGCTGTCATACAAAACTAATAAAATGAAATTATTTACTCTCTGAAGGCTATTTGTGAAGGCTGGATAACGTGAAACCGAAGCTTATTGTGGCAGAAGATAAATTTCCCGGAGCAGATACATAAATACAGTCCTGATTGTGCCGCGAATCATCTTGCTTTACACGCGCATTAATCTTGTGTTCCCGCCCAATTGTCAAAGCGCGCAATTTTATTAGGCGGGAAGAAGTCAATGTTGGAGAAGCTTTTAATTGTTTTGAGAATTAAACCTATGTAATACTATAAATAAATATAGTTATGAACAGGGGCGCTGCACAAGACCCCGGGCCCTATGCATAGGCAGTCCTAATGGGCCCCCATCCCCTTGAAAATATATATTCCAGACTTTTCAAGGGCCCTCTCTTCCTTTGGGGCCCTGGTAATCAGTACTGGTTTTACCCCCAGTCCAGCGCCCCTGGTTAGGAAAGCTGTCACTCAGGGATGAAAGATGCAAATGAGATGATGTTGTCACACAAGAGAAGAAAGGTTGGATGACAAAGAACAGGATGAGGCACAAAAAGAAAACTGGCGTGATGTAATTTGGTCAGGACTCTTTTTGGCTGCACAGCTTTGTCGGAAGAGATTTTTTCCTTTTTTTCTTTCTCTTTGTTGATCATTTTCTCTGGCATTACACTTCACTTGTTTACTGAACTCATGGTTCACTTGCTTTTTCCCACTTAACTTCCGTCCCTCTCTCTCTCTCTGTTTCTCTATCAAGTGTTCCCTTCTGAGCAGTTGATGTTCAATTCAATGCTAGATCCTTTCTGTCAGTTCAGTCTAGCAACACATTTTTATGCTACCTCATATGCTGAACATTAAAGTAAGTTTCAATGCTTTTTTTAGTCCAATCCATGAACACACACACACACACACACACACACATTCAGCAGAGTCTTCCATTCTGGATATATATATATATATATATATATATACAGTACAGACCAAAGGTTTGGACACAAAGAGTTTTCTTTATTTTCATGACTATGAAAATTGTAGATTCACACTGAAGGCATCAAAACTATGAATTAACACATGTGGAATTATATATGGAATTATATACATAACAAAAAAGTGTGAAACAACTGAAAATATGTCATATTGTAGGTTCTTCAAAGTAGCCACCTTTTGCTTTGATTACTGCTTTGCACACTCTTGGCTTTCTCTTGATGAGCTTCAAGAGGTAGTCACCTGAAATGGTCTTCCAACAGTCTTGAAGGAGTTCCCCGAGAGATGCTTAGCACTTGTTGGCCCTTTTGCCTTCTGTCTGCGGTCCAGCTCACCCCTAAACCATCTGGATTGGGTTCAGGTCCGGTGACTGTGGAGGCCAGGTCATCTGGCGCAGCACCCCATCACTCTCCTTCTTGGTCAAATAGCCCTTGATGCCTTCAGTGTGACTCTACAATCATGAAAATAAAGAAAACTCTTTGAATGAGAAGGTGTGTCCAAACTTTTGGTCTGTACTGTGTATATATATATAAATTTTTTTTTTTCACAGCTGGCCTCATGGTTCAGTGAAGGGATTCTCCATCATGTTCTTCCATTCCTGGAATCAGATGCATGGTCTCTTAGGTCCCTCCTGTGGATATTAAAGAAACCAGTCCAGCTGGTTTCCCTTTTCTTTATTTTGAAAGACTTTATTCAGTAGTGGGTGATATTTTGTCATGCATTCGGTCTTCTGACATTAAAGGGGTCATATGACATTGCTAAAAAGAACATTATTTTGTGTATTTGGTGTTAAGCAATCTGTTTATTTTGTTTAAGCTTCAAAAAACACATTTTCAACATAATGCACATTATTGTTGCTCCCCTATGCCCTGCCTTTATTAAACGTGTTGATTTTTACAAAGCTCATCGTTCTGAAAAGCAAGGTGTACTCTGATTGGCCAGCTATCTAGTGGATTGTGATTGGACAAATGCCTCAAGCATGACAGTAATTTTACGCCCCTTAACATACTGTGATGCCATCTCCTGGAGCGACGAGACAAAACAATCAAACCCGTTACAAATGAGGCCTTTTTTGCATCCAGTGGGGAAATAATTACTGATTATAATGACTTATACTTTGTTTCGTGCCAGACTGTCGTTGCACAGAGTGAGGGACAACATGGCGGTGGCAACAATACTACAGCGAGAATAAAAATTATGCTTTCTGTCTTTGAGTGAACATTTGGGCAGTGTTATTCAAATCTTCCCACATAGTGACGTAGACATGTGGGGGCGTGTTAGAAAGAGCCGTTTTATAAGGGCTTTGACTAATCTTAACTTTGATAAAGAATATCTCTTTGGGTTTTAGACTTTAGTCTTTGCAACTTTACAGATCTTATTTATGCACCAAGAGCTTGTAACACTCCAAAGAGAAAGAAAAACTTGAAATCGCATCATATGACCCCTTTAAAGTAGTTGCTTCTGGGAAGGACACATTTAACGGTGTGTTATGCTATGGCTCTGTTCATCTAAAATAGTTTTAAACAGCATTTTGCTAATGTTTGTATAACTCTGCATGCTTTTTATCTGCATGCATCTTTCTTTTAATATTCTTTTAATACACTGTAACATGAAACCTGGCTGATTTGGATTTCTTTTCCTAAACAGTTTTCCAAAGGCTTTGTCTTTATTGAAAAGCTCAGCAGTGATGTATGAATGAATAGATCCAGTAGAGGGCGGTGCTGCACAATTCATCCCCACAATGGACAGAATCAAGAGTGCTGGGACAACTAGGTTATGTAATTTTGCACTAGTACTCTGACATACTGCACTTACTATATTTTTGCAATATGTGTTATGTATACAGAGCTCTATGTATATTTTCAGTATGCTTAGACCATACAGAACACTGTAATATTGCGTCCCAAAATAAAATGTATTTGACCTTGATTTAGTTAAAGAACTTAATGTAATTTTTTTGGCTAAACATGTAATCACACCAAAACATTACACACTTTTGATGAATCGCTCAACTAAACTTGAAACATACTGAGTTGACATGTTTATTGCATCTCAGGAGTCTTGTCCATCTTTTCAAATCCACATTTTTAAGGGTTTGCCAGTCAGAACCAGAATGACTGGATGTTAGACAGGGCTTCACACATTTTTACCCGAGGTAGGGTCAAAGGTTGAAAAATTAAGGTACAAAATGTGCTTAATGCAATAGCTTGGAGGGGAATATTATCAGTCAAAGACTTCAATGTCTTGCTGTTCTTCAGCCAACTGTTGTATTTGAAAATGTTTCCTTTTATGTTTAGTGGAAGAAGGTAAATCATATATTTTTGGAACAAAATGAAGATGAGTAAATTACCTCTTATTGAATATGATATATATGTGCATGTGTGTGTGTGTGTGCGTGCGTGCGTGCGTGCGTGTGTGTGTGTGTGTGTGTGTGTGTGTGTGTGTGTGTGTGTAAAGAAGTAGCAGATAAATCAGTTTGCCTGTTTTTTTAAGTAACAGGCCTTGAGGAAAAGATGATGTTCATAAATCATGAATTCTCCTTTATTTTATTATTAGATGAGTGAATGTGTCATCATTAATTTGGAGCAACTGCAGGAAAAACTTGAACAGACTGACTGAATGTATGTGATGCTTTTATATAGCACACTTTACATTTACAAAATGTAGCTACATTGCCTCAAGGCTGGATTACTTATCAGCCAACTTCAGCTCTGGACACTGCTTGGACATCTACTACAGATGAGACATTCACTCAACTTTCACATGATGAAATCCTACAATCTTTGCTTTCTTACTTTTGTGTATTTACATTTTTGGCTATATGTTGCGATATTAACCTGAATTTAATGTTCTCTATTTTGTATTTAATAAATCCATTGATTTGAAATCCCTTTGGCTACTGTACATTTTTGACAGTATAGACATTAGTTATGTGGTGATTGCATCCATTTCAGATTTATAGTAACTGATTTTCCACAAAAAAAACTAAAGGTATAGTATAGTAGCTGAAAAGTATTTAAAGTGGAAAAGATGTATTGTTGAGGCCCAAATACACTTCAAACGAAATCGAAGAACGAGCTTATAAGATGTAATTTCGAACAAAATCAGACCAAAAATAACATTTCAACAGTTTGAAACAGCTGACCACAGCAAACGTCCTGGGGGAGTTCGTTTTGGCTCCTAAACCCCTTTGAGTTTCCATTGGTCCGTGGAGTTTATGCAGTCAGTGGGTGTGTTCTGAAACTCCAACTCCTTGACGAGCGAATTTGCCCAGTTTGTTTCTCATTCAGTGGAGGTCCGTTAAGAGAATAACATCTCCTAGTCACTAGCAACATGAATACACTGCAGTGTCGAATAGATGAGCTGCACAAATATATCCGCACCTGTACGATCATCATCTTCATTTCATCTATCATTATTCTTTTGTCTATAATATTCTGACCATTGGTGCCCATCTCACACCTAGATTGGCTACACTTCTTCATTTCATCATTGTTGTCCCTTACCAAAAAGTAGTATACTTCATGTTTATTTTATTAAGTCCAGGACGTATTGCATGCTGTGGATGTGTTCCCTGTTGTCTCCTCTCTAACAGGATTGGTCCAAGGCTTAATGAGGGACTGCCAGTGATTGGACCAGAGACGGGACCTGTACTATAAATTCCCCCGGATCTCGCTGGAGGGGGTTATCTCCTTTGCTGTTCTCAACTTTTTTTGTTGCTAGCTGTGATCAATGCACTGTGTGTGTCTCTCTTTGATTGGACATGCTGGCTTCTGTGTGTTAAATGGTAGTGAAAATGCTGTTAGATCTTAAGTCTTTAACAGAGTGCTGATAGCCACATGTGCTTGGAGAGCTTTATGACTTGAACCCCAACGTTTCAGTGTTTGTTTGTGACCCACACATGAGGCCGTAGGGGTTGAGTGCCTTTTTTTTGTAGGCCATTCGGCCATTACCTTTTTCTCCTGTTTTTGATAGGTTGTATTTTGATTTCTTTATTTTGATGCACATACAAGTTAGTCTCTTAATGGGAAGTTAGAGGGTTGTTTGTTTGTTTAGGCATTTGCTCACCCCTGATAATTTGCCTCAGTTTCTTCTAATTTATTTTGTGATTGTTTGTACTCTACAAAATTGCTACCACATTAGATAAGAGAATAAGTATGCAAATATCAGTGTTATAGTAGTATACTTGTAATAGATCAACACCCCGAAGCTTGTAATTATTACCTCTTCATCTGTCAACATTTTATTCCATAATGTTACAGTTTTGATGCTGTTTTATGTCAGATGATCCTGCTACATGTATTAGTATCAATTTTTTTTTTTTGGAAATTCTTTGCAGAAGATGTGTACTAGCGCCATCTACTGTATAATAATGAAAACACAGATTCTAGGAGCACTATTATAGGTCAAATATATTTAGACTTTTTGTAAGTATAAGTCAAGTATACGTAAATGTTATTTAAAGTATATTTATGAGACGTACATAAAGCCCATTTCTGAGAAGTATATAGTAAACTAAAAGCATACTTTCCTGTTTTTAGTTTAAAAGTATACTAAAAGCACACTTTAATAAACTTCTTTATCCTAAGGGCTGTTTAGGGCATACACACAAGCGTCGCGACATGTTTACATTAATCTATACCCCCCCTCCAGCAGCACAGGGGTGTTGGAATGTTCGGAAACAGTATACCATCGCTCAGCCTTTTCAAACTTCTTTTTGCAACCAAATAAAAAATTCAAACGAACTTCCTTTGAAGTATATAGGGGCCTTTATAGATCAAAGGTGCATCCTGTTCCTGGAGATCTACCTTCCTACAGAAACCATCAACTATCAAGTGCTCCTTCAGATCCTAATTAGTTGGTTCAGTTGTGTTTGATCAGGACCAGAACAGACACCCTTGTTGTAGATTAACAGTGTGTGCTAAGTGAGGTCTGCCCATGCAGGGCCAGCACTAAGGGCCCAACATTTTGCCAATGAGCAAAATCTAAGAGGCCCTGCACTGGCAGCCCGCTGGGGGCCCTTAGGCTAGCCCTATAGTGTGCCCGTAAAGGGCCATTGAAGGCTTATTTACAGGGATGTTTTCTACCCAAAAAATGCAGTAAAAAAGGACAACAAACAAGAGTCCTTGATCAAGGCTTTGCATGTGTTGGAAACTCTTAACAGGACTGGAGATCACAGTGAAGTGTGTGACCAAGATCATAATATTCCTAAATCATAACCTTTCAGCTGATGAATTTTGTCATAATTTAGAATCCAATAAAATATTTAATTTACTCATCTTCATTTTGTTCCAAAAATATATGACTTACTTTCTTCCACTAAATATAAAAGGGTAAATTTTGAAATACAACAGTTGGCTGAAGAAGAAATTCACAGCAAGAAATTGAAGTTATCTTTTACTGATAATATTCCCCTCCAAGCTATTGCATTAAGCACATTTTGTACTTTAATTTTCCAACCCTTTGACCCTACCTCGGGTAAAAATGTGTGAAATCCCGTCTAACATCCAGTCATTCTGGTTCTGACTGGCAAACCCTTAAAAATGTGGATTTGAAAAGATGGACAAGACTCCTGAGATGCAATAAACATGTCAACTCAGTATGTTTCAAATTTAGTTGAGCAGTTCATCATCATTTATTAATTTGGAATTAAATATGGTTATGTTGCTCATTTATTTATTTAGATTTTCTCCCAATTTTGTGTAAAAGCGTGTAACCTTTTGATGTGATTAAATATTTGGTTACAGAGAGGAGAGAGAGCAAAATAACAGATAATAGAGGTGTGTGTTTTGTGTGTAACTGAATATCAGGATCTTTTATTTACTCGTGATGCCATCTCTTTCTGTTTTTCTAATCGTCTTTATCTCTCTCACGTGCAGGACATGGACAGGTTTGCTTTTCCATTTTAACTCATTTGACATAATACGAAACGGCACGTCCCTTCAAATAGCACGTCTAATTTTCAGTTTTAGGAGGAGCACGTTACTCACAACAATAAAGGCCTTCAAGTGCACTCTTGTGAGGACCAAAGTGAATCTCGCCGTTTTCACATGTGACACTGCGGTGAATTTCTCCAGATACATTCTCACTTAATCAACTGTGTTTGACAAATCTAATTTATGTCTGAGAGAAAAGAGAGCGCATGAACAATCTCTGATTTCAAGAGGCACGACCAATGTCAACGGCCCTGTCATTGTCGACAAACAGAGAAAACACAGTCTTCTAAATTTGCATTAATCTGTTTCTTTTATCAATGACTAACTTTCTCCCATGGGGCACAAATGGAGAAATTTTGCAATGTTTGCCCTTCAAAGCTGCTGTTCTCCATACAATAAAAGCAGAGGACCAATGGCATTCACCATCAATAATGTCAAACCTGGCGTGATACATCTTCATTGAATGGTGGTAAATTTCAAAATCCACTTTGATTGAATACAGTGCAGTTGCTTGGATGAAATCAAGTCATGGTTTTGGAATGATATGAAAGCAAACTAATTAATTTTAGGCAAAGTAAATATTTAATAGCCAGAGAAAGGGCCCTTTTAATAACCACTGGGATATTTGTCTTTGAGTGAGTTCACTACAGCAATCCCTTAGTATACAATGACTTGCAAAAATCATGAGTTGTGTAATCTTAATCAAAGAAAACAGTCCGTTCCACTCAGACTTGAGGGAGGGACATACAGGACACGCACTTTTATTCTCAAAACGCTACCATCATCGCACCACCCCCTGTATTATGTATTGACTGACCTGTACATGGCCTTGGCCTTAATATTTGGTAAAACAACATAAGAGCCCTCTGTACTTGATAATATGTCTGGTACTTTTATCTGACTTCCTCATTTGGAATTCAATTACATTTTAATGAGGCCTGTATTCTTGCGACTGGGTGAGTTTCCTAATGGGTTTGTTGTGACATGTTTAAACTGTAAATTCCAGTAAGTTTCTGTTATTGACAAAGTCTTAAAGAGATGGAATGTGTTTTAAGGTGGACACAAAGGAATGCCAATAAAACTTGCTTAGCCTTAGAGAGTTTCCATGAAGACAGACTGATGGCATGTTCCATGAAGGGAAGGCTGGCGCAGTGTCCACATTCTGATATAAGGTGATGATTTTTTCATAACACTGATGAAGCGCAGTGAGCTCATCTTGAAAACCTGATTGGCTTTACTATAAAGAGTTGATAAAGGTTTGACGTCTACTTGTGAATTCCCACCCTCTCTATTACATCACTTTTATAATGTCAAAAATTTCCTCATATGTTTTCTAAAAGTTCTTCCTCAGTGAAAGTTGCTGAAAACTGTATGTTAACTAAAGCTCTGTGTTTGCTGCGCAGGAAGTTTAATGAAAGGCTGTGAGAGAAAAAACAAGCTAAAGTCTACATTTGCTTTGGTCCAAGTCCAAATATGTTTGCCAGTGAATTTCGGCAGTCATATTGACCCACTCATTTATAATCCAAATTCAACGTTTCTCGAAGATTCTTTCTGGGTTGGGTAAATTAAAACCTGGAAAATTCTACATGTGTTAGAGTTTGCTCGTGACTTGTCTCAGTTGAGCTTGTGGTTATCTTCTTAATGGATTAAAAATAAAAGGACTCATGCATGCATTAGCCAAACTGCATATTCCTGTCTACTCAGGTTCCAAGACATCAAGCTAAACAGACATTTCATGTGTTTTGCACACACTCTGAGTCAGTATGAACAATGGGGTCACTATGTATGATGGCTACACACATGCTTGCAATTCCTGCGCTGACTGAGGCATGTGATTTTCATGCACACACTTGAAGTGAATTTACTTTGCAATTATCAGGCATGCACAACAGTCTACTACCAGATGTTATGCATGCAGTTTGTTGCGTAAAGATTCCCACCCTCTCTATTACACCACTTTTATAATGTTCTAAATTTACGCATATGTTTTCTTAACGTTCTTCTTCAGTGAAAGGTGCTGAAAACTTCAGAAGTCACTGTTCAAGATTTTTATTTAAACTTTTGGACCAGACTGTATGTTTACTTAAGCTCTGTGTTTGCTGTGCAGGAAGTTTATTGAATACATTCATTCAAGACCCGTGTTAAATAGAAGCAGCTTCTTCAATCTAAAAGTAAAACCCCTCAGTTGAAATGAAGCTGATTTATTTAAGGACTTTCCTCAGACAGTGTTTAGATGGAGGATTTCGATTGATTCAAATCATAAAGATGAGACGTCCTGACCTTGTTCTGCAGGACTTGTTGCATAATGAACATGGCAGGGGGACAGCTTGGGGAACATTTGTATTGATTCCTACCAGGCTGTGAGTGACCTCTGAGGAAAAGGCTAAACTGTTTTGTGGCATCATAAGGCGAACGGTCAAGCCATTGGTCAGGATACAGGCGTGTCAGCTTGTGTAAAGAAAACCATGTTGAACTCAGCACAGCCTTTTCTCACAACTGTGATTTTTGGGTTGATTATACACAGTCACAACAGAGAGGCAAAAACAAGGCCCTCTATCATTATAGGTGAGACTGTAAATATGCTTATCTGTTAACTACTCGGCTGATCACAACAACAGGATATTACACAAAAACCATTATGATGTCATGAATTGCAATGGTGCCATTGAGTAATTTAATGGGCTGATGTGGGAACTGTGCTGTTACGGTAAATATCGCATCAACC